>NC_083593.1:52205361-52385361 GCF_027579695.1 Neoarius graeffei
TAAGTGTTCTGGCAATAATACAACGATGCGTTGACAGAAAATGTACTTTTAATACTTAAGTATTTTTAAAAGCAAGTATTTCAGTACTTTAACTTAAGTAGAAATTTGACTGGGCAACTTTCACTTGTGGGCGGCACGGTGGTGTAGTGGTTAGCGCTGTCGCCTCACAGCAAGAAGGTCCGGGTTTGAGCCCCGTGGCCGGTGAGGGCCTTTCTGTGCGGAGTTCGCATGTTCTCCCCGTGTCCGCGTGGGTTTCCTCCAGGTGCTCCGGTTTCCCCCACAGTCCAAAGACATGCAGGTTAGGTTAACTGGTGACTCTAAATTGACCATAGGTGTGAATGTGAATGGTTGTCTGTGGCCCTGTCCACACGGCAACGGATTCAGGTGAATCCAATACAATTGTTTATCGTTTCGGCCTGGCGTCCACACGGCACCGGAGTTTTGGGTGTCCCAAAACGCAATCTTTTGAGAACGGGTTCCAGAGTGGAAAGATCTGGCAATGTTGCCGTTGCGAAGTCGTCTGGATGAGTAGAACGGATTTGTTTACGATGATGTCACAACCACATGACTGTGAGTGCTTCACGCCGGGTAGAAGTGTAACGAACTCGATGCGAGTTGTCAACAAATCCTATAACTTGGTTCATGAAACGCACTTACAAAATATTTTCACTGTGAATATTTATTGTGTAATGGTGCAAAGTGTGAGAGAGAGAATAGCCCTTAGGGCAGAGTCAATCCTGCCAGCAAAAATAGGGAAAAAAAGGAGCGATCTCACCTCTTCAGATGTTGGTTTAAGTCCTACAATACATTCCTCAAAAAGGGCGTAGAAGAACAAATTGGGTGCTTCGTTGCACTTCTACCCGACGTGAAGCACTCATAGTCATGTGGTTGTGACGTCATCGTAAACAAATCCGTTCTACTCATCCAGACGACTTCGCAACGGCAACGTTGCCAGATCTTTCCACTCTGGAACCCGTTCTCAAAAGATTGCGTTTTGGGGCACCCAAAACGCCGGTGCCGTGTGGACGCCAGGCCTAAACAATAAACAATTGTATCGGATTCACCTGAATCCGTTGCCGTGTGGACAGGGCCTATGTGTCAGCCCTGTGATGACCTGGCGACTTGTCCAGGGTGTACCCCGCCTTTCGCCCGTAGTCAGCTGGGATAGGCTCCAGCTTGCCTGCAACCCTGTAGAAGGATAAAGCGGCCAGAGATAATGAGATGAGATGAGACTTTCACTTGTATCGGAGTCACATTTAACCAGTCGGATCTGTACTTTGACTCAAGTAATGAACTTGGGTGCTTTGTCCACCTCTGCTTTTTTGTGATGTCATCACAGTGCTTGCTGAAAGTATAACTACGGTATGTCCAAGCGCGGATATATCCTCACACGTCATTACAGAAGCTAAACTCACAGACCCACTTTCTGCCATGACGGTAGAATGTAATCTCTGACCTGAAAAATAGGCCATGGCACTATTTCCCATTTATTCCACAGCCAACAGCACACAGCCTGCCACAAACAGCCTCCACAAGTTTACCCCCCCCCCCCCCCCCCCCCGAGTCCTACAGACACAAACTTTCATCACAGAAACACATCACCTTTAACGTCCATCCGTTCCACTCCAGAGTGCATATTTCAGTCTGAATAGAGCTCAACACCACAGCTGTACACAATCAATCATTTATAACGTTGTTGTCCTGGCAGTTCGAATGATGCGTAAAGATACAGAGGCGTAAAGAAACACGTGAATGGAAACACAGCACCGTGTGAAGGGTTTTGCTCTTAAACAGGAGAGCAACATACTGCATGATTCATTTTTAATGCTGTCAAATATCCTGCAAATCTTATTTTGCTCCTCGCTGGAAAATAAAATAACTCTGGCAGGCAGCATATCTGTATGTAAGTTACTTCATATATCCTTCTCTGAAAGTCTGCACTACAACGATGAGAGAAGATTCACGCACCTCATCTCATTATCTGTAGCCGCTTTATCCTGTTCTACAGGGTCGCAGGCAAGCTGGAGCCTATCCCAGCTGACTACGGGCGAAAGGCGGGGTACACCCTGGACAAGTCGCCAGGTCATCACAGGGCTGACACATAGACACAGACAGCCATTCACACTCACATTCACACCTACGGTCAATTTAGAGTCACCAGTTAACCTAACCTGCATGTCTTTGGACTGTGGGGGAAACCGGAGCACCCGGAGGAAACCCACGCGGACACGGGGAGAACATGCAAACTCCGCACAGAAAGGCCCTCGCCGGCCACGGGGCTCAAACCCGGACCTTCTTGCTGTGAGGCGACAGCGCTAACCACTACACCACTGTGCCGCCCCGATTTACGCACCTATACAGTAAATAGAGCTTCTCTGTCTCTCTCTCTTTTTTTTTGGCCAAATTTACATTTTTGAGAAGAACTGTAATTGTATGCCTGCAATAAGTCAGGAATAAAACACTCAGAGGCATGATGTTATAGAAAAACGAGACCGTCAATGATGGCGTAGCTCACTCTGGCCCCGTCTAGTCCAGAAGGAACGCTCTAAAGTGTGCAATAAATGTGACAAGCTATATACACTATATAGAAGTTAGTACAGTATATATAGAAGCGACATCCACCCTAGGAATACCGACCTATTTACCAGAAAGAATCCAAAATGGCGAGGAATTGACTGAGAAGAAGTGATTTTTGTTGAGCTGCTCATTAAGGCTTAATTAGTCCATAACTTCATTAATAATTGTAATGAAGAAAATCTGGGTAGAAGTTATATGCACCCTAGGTACCCCTACTTTCATGCCAGAAAGAATCAAAATCAGTGAAGAATTCAGGGAGAAGAAGTGATTTATGTGGAACCTGCTCGTTAGGGCTTAATTACTCCAGATCTTCATTATTAAGTGCAATTCTACAAATTTGTGTAGAAGCTATATGCACCCCAGGTGGACCTACCTTCCTGCCAAAAAGAATAAAAATCAGTGAAGAACTGAGAGAGAAGAAGTGATTTTCGTGAAGTATGGATGACGCCGGACGGACGATGAACAACACATGATGGTATAAACTCATCACCTGTTGACCAGATGAGCTAATAATCAATGATGGAGCAGCATCATGCAAGTGATTTATTGCTTTTGATGTTACGTTTTCTTACATGTAATTGAGAAATTAGGTAGCTGGACATGACAACGACGGGCTCCACTCCTCCCATCCTCACGCTCTCTCACATGGACTCATCCTCCAGGAGTAGTCAGGCAGTGCACGTTCATGTGTTTTGAAGGAATGGCTTTGGAGGGAGGCTTAAATGGAGATGGTGGGATTTTTCAGATGGATACTTTGAAAATCTAGCATGCTTAATGTTAAGCCTAGGTCACAACCGGACGTACGATTTTTTGGCCGTGCGATTTTTGGCGTTTCCCAAATCGCTGCGTTTTTTTTGTTCATGGAGAAAGATGCACGTTGGCCGTAAGTTTGTCTTGCAACCTGAAAAAAACGTAAGCGCCCGTAGAGTTTGTTGGACATGACAAAGAACCTTTGCGGCCGGTCTACGGCTCGAAAATCAGCACGTCACACGCACGCCCTTCGTGCGTTTCTTGCGTTTTTTGCACGTAGACCGGCCGTAGGAGCACATATGGCCGGTTGTGACCGAGGCTTTAATGGTTCTACAACTAGCAGTCTTGCTGGTTTTTTCAGCATTGCCTACTCCAGCTTTACTGGTCTCAAGACCATCCCGGTCTTGTCTTGGAATTGACCGCATTTTTACTCGGTCTTGTCTTGGTCTTGGACAGAGAGACTCAGGGTTTTATTTCAAGACCACACCTGTGGGGATTTCACTAAATTGCCTGTGCATTGTCTGATTTATTTGTTAACATCGTTACTGTGATTGGATGTAAAACTTCATGCTTCAAATGCGACCAATAACGCGACTCATTGCTAATTCGAAATTTTCATTAATCAAATCACATCAAATCAAGTTTATTTGTATAGTGCTTTTAACAATAAACATTGTCGCAAAGCAGCTTTACAGAATTTGAACGACTTAAAACATGAGCTAATTTTATCCCTAATCTATCCCCAATGAGCAAGCCTGTGGCGACGGTGGCAAGGAAAAACTCCCTCAGATGACATGAGGAAGAAACCTCGAGAGGAACCAGACTCAAAAGGGAACCCATCCTCATTTGGGCAACAACAGACAGCCTGACTATAATATTAACAGTTTTAACAGGTATAACCCTCAACTGTCCTCATGGGGCCGTCCTTCACAGGAGCGGTGCGATAAAACTCCGACCAGACACAGGGCACCAGGATGGATCAAGCAGGTCCGAGGGGCAGAAGAGGCCAGCATCTCAATCCCAGGATCAACATGTAACTCAGAGGGACAGATTGGGGGGGGGGGGAAGAGAGAGAGAAAGAAAACACAGGTTGTTGGGTATGCCCTAAAAATGACAAGTATTAAATCTGTGTGGTAGGCTCGCAGAGACGAGAGTCTTTACATCAGGCATGACACACAACAATGGCATGTTAATATGGTAAAAAATATCATGACCTGCTCTGGCTGGATGCTTGATTGGGTGATGGGAGCACACTCCTCAGCAATGATGAGATGCAGATGGGACCCTTAGGGCTGGCCAAGACAATTCAGTTACATTTCACCAGGTCTGGGACATGCGACAGAATGTCTGACGGCCGATTCCCTGCAGGCTACGATAGCCAGTCGAGGTCTCCACCCTCTCCACCAAAAGATTTCCATGACTTTTCATTACTGTAACGGCTCATTACCCCTCCCCCGCCGCCATTCACACACCCTGGTCTGGTCCTGGTCTTGACTCGGTCTCCTCCTGTCTTGGTCTTGGTCTTGACTTGATCTCAACCCCTCAAAGTCTTGGTCTTGTCTCGGCCTTGATACACTCTGGACTTGGTCATGGCTTGGTTTCGGTTGAGGTGGTCTTGACTACAACGCTACTGCTCACTATTTATCCTCTTTCACATATGAAATCTGTTATTGTATGAAATAAAAACAACATGGAATCGATAACCAATTTTCGTTCCGACTCGACTTTTTCCATAACGGAAAAGTTACGGATATCGTGTATTCCCACCTGACTGTGTTTAACAGAATGCTACAGAGCGCCAACCAAGTGAGACTGGATATGACGTATCATTCAGAAGGTGGCAAGTTCATTGTTGTGATACATTAGCTAGTTAGCAACATGGCATGAGTCGAGCTGCATCACGTTTCTATTGAGAGTGTTGTTTTCCTGTTTCTGAACATTTGTTCTGTTCAAGCAAAGATTATAATGTTTTTGCTTATACAGTGGGACCACCATATCGGCTGACTCGCTCAAGCATACAAGCATTACCCTTCAAATTAGAGTTCATGCATAAATATGTACACCTGCTGTTGCTTTCACCTGTTACTCTCCTTATTTAAACCCTGGCTTTTGTTAGTTTGTCTTGCGTTTGTCTTTATTTTCCATGCAGATGCTTGTTGTGATCCTCAATTCTACTCTCGTGTTTTCATGCCTGGTGTTAGTTGTTGCTTTGACTATCCTGTAGAAATAAATAATCCTGTGTTTTCCGCACTCGCATCTGTTTTTGCGCCTCAACCCTGATAAAAATACTGTATTAAGTGGAAATGCCAGAATCCCAAAACAGAGAGAGAGAGAGAGAGAGAGAGAGAGAGAGCAATAACTTTTATTTTATTATTAGTTACTGTTATTGGTCATGAAGGCCCAATCCCAATTCTAATTTCTACCCCTCCCCCTCCCCCTTCCCCTCCCCCTTCCCCTTGGCCCTTCCCCTTGAAACTGAGCTACAAGGGATAGGGCTTGAAATTCAACCCTTATGTATTGGGATAGCCCTTCAACGATCGCATACGTCATCGCGTACCTCCGTCAGCGTTTACGTTAGCAAAACGCGACCAAATGCGTCATTGGCTGCGACCAGCCGCTACAGTCAGAGCCAGAGGCAGAACCAGAAATCTCTGCTGGCAGGGTGTGATTTGTTAACTAACACCACTGAATGGGATATCTTTGGCGCTTCGTGCACCACATCCGACAGAATGAGGTGTCAGAACACTCATGTAAACAATAAAAGCGAGAATAACAGAACAAAACGTACGCAGTCAAGCAACCGAAAACAATACTCACTCCCAAAGCTTTTTAGCAGCAGCTTGGATTTCAGAAATTGCTGCTCATTCTCAGCTCGAAAGCGAATCAAGCGGCGTGTTTCCTCTGGATAACAACTTAAAACACGTAAATAATGGAGAAAATACATTTATGACAATCTTTCGCCGCGGGAACCGCCATCTTTCTGAAATTCGCATGAAATCTCGCTGAAATCCGCATGGCATTGTGGGAAATCACTCAAACCCCTTCGTTCGGAGTCAGCTCCAGGAAAATCTCCGTTTGGAGGGGTACAGAAGCCCTACCCCTTCCCCTACCCCTCCGCGTTAACTGGGATTGGGATACCCCTACCCCTTCACGTGAACGCGCAAAATGGAGGGGAAGGGCCAAGGGGTTGGTCCAAGGGGTGAAATGGGATTCGGCCATTGTGTGTAGTTTATAGGTATATACAGTACTGTGCAAAAGTCTAAGCCCCCTATTTTTTTCATACAAACTTTGTTATAGATTTCTATTTTATGACTTCTACATTATCGAGTCAAAACATTACAAAAAACATTTTAGAGTTCCAAACGTTTGTTTTTTTTCCAGCACAAAATTAAACGTTACAGAAAAAAAAAGTTTGTATCTGAGCAGCACATTCCCCAAGAAAACATAATGAAGGCTGCTGGGTTTTGGTGCAAAATGAAGAAGCGAGTGTGACAGTCAAAGTGTCCAGAAGAACTGTGGCTGGTTCTGGAAGATGCTCAGTAAAACCTACAGCTCATTTCCGCATAAAACTGCACTCACTGGACCTGAGACTGCAATTTATTTATTTTTTTTAAGTAAAGGATCGTCTCGGGCGGCACGGTGGTGTAGTGGTTAGCGCTGTCGCCTCACAGCAAGAAGGTCCGGGTTCGAGCCCCGTGGCCGGCGAGGGCCTTTCTGTGCGGAGTTTGCATGTTGTCCGCGTGGGTTTCCTCCGGGTGCTCCGGTTTCCCCCAAAGACATGCAGGTTAGGTTAACTGGTGACTCTAAATTGACTGTAGGTGTGAATGTGAGTGTGAATGGTTGTCTGTGTCTATGTGTCAGCCCTGTGATGACCTGGCGACTTGTCCAGGGTGTACCCCGCCTTTCGCCCGTAGTCAGCTGGGATAGGCTCCAGCTCGCCTGCGACCCTGTAGAACAGGATAAAGCGGCTAGAGATGATGAGATGAAGGGTTGTCTCACACCAAATACTGACTTTGATTCATTTATTATGACTTACTGATTATAGTATGTTTTTTTTTTAATGTTGAAACATTTCATTTAATTATTTTTAAGCCATTTTTGGTCGACAGCATTTCTTTACGTGTCTAAAACTTGCACAGCACTGTATGCATGCACGAAAAACCCTTTATACACAGTGCTTGGTGTTTTGAGTTTGCCACCGGTTGCTTTACATCGAAGTAGTACGAGTAGTTCAGTCGCAATATCACCATTTACGTCAACCACAAGCAACGTCACGACCGTCACAACACGTTAAATCTGATGGTTCTGATTCTCACCGGAGCTGTAACAATAGATTTGCATCAATGTTACTCGGTCAGTCGGGCGTAGATTAACATTTCAGGTTTGCTGTTCTACTCCCTTTCCCACAGGACACCCTTACTGCATAATAACGGAAAATGTACGGTTTTTGCTCCGAGTGGAAATGGGGTTTTTGTCAGAAGTGAACATAACGCCTTGTGTTGAATTCCACTTTCAGGAGTGCATTGCAGTAGTGCCACACTCACACCGAAATGCCAGCATAGCCCTAACTCTAACCCTTAATCAACATGCTTTTTAAAAGATTTTTACAAGTGTTTATGTCTGAAAATATTTACACCTCGTAGCAGAAAATGAGCATTATTAGAGATCAAATAGCAAAAGTTAGCGATCCTCGTCAGATCAGCTAGTCCCATTATCTTATTTACGGTAACTTACTGTCTGGTAGTGGGAGCAGCCAACAGGGTGGAAAAGTGATGTCTACAGGCAAGGACATTCATCCTGCATCTGTTTTCCTTTCGCACCCTGTCTGGCTCTGTGTACATCTATGTGTGTGTGTGTGTGTGTGTGTGTGTGTGTTTATGTGTATGTGTGCACTGATTTGCTTTGGGGCAACACAAGAATGCAGAATTCAGAAGGAATAAGTAAACACGTAAGAAGAGAATACACAGCGAATGTTAGAAATCAAATAATGTGGTCGCTAGGTCTGGCAACAGTGACGTGTGTGGGTGTGTGTGTGTGTTTTGTGTGCGTTTTGTGTGTATTTGGCTACCCTGGATTTGAATGGTTCACTTTCGCATACACAAATGTGCGTTTAGTATCTGCCTGTTTATTCTACTTGTGCAATTCAAGTGTCATTGTTTGCTGAGAAAGAAATCTGAAAAGAGAGAGAGAGAGAGAGAGAGAGTGCGTGCACATTATTCATATTTGCATACAGGTTCATACCAGGTTTCACATTGCCATTGCATTGATTTCTGGACGTTTGCTTTAGCGTTCTGAAAAGGACCGAACAGAAACACTACTCTAATTGTAATCTGGATGTGTCCCATGTTTAAAAAACTGAAATGATCAAACAGCAGGAGGTCGTCTTCCAGTAAATAGAAAACGAACTCTCGATGCTGGCAGTATCACAGAAAATTCTGACATAATTTGAATCAGCAAGGGGGGACAAATCAGCAGTTGTTTGAAAAGTGTTTGGAAACAGAAATTCAGTCTTGCACCAAATTCTCACAAGATTATCCTTGTTCAAAGCCAACCATGTCAAATGAACACATCCAGACCTGCTCTAAACCACAAGAGGTTCATACTCTCTCTCTCTCTCTCTCTCTCTCTCTCTCTCTCTCTGTTGTGTTATTTTAACCACTAATTGTACTACTCGCATCGATTTGCCTGTCATGAAATCTAATATGTGACTCTTATTTATCCTTCAGGAACCCATGCCTTTGGCTGAGTGAGAAGTGTTGGCTTATGCAACGAAGAAACAGTGGGACAATCTGGTGCCCAGAAGTCTGCAAAGTGTGTATATGTGTGGACAGAGAATGAGGTCTGACCAGCTGTAGGAGACAAGAAATTTACAAAGTAAGAACTGAAGGTGTGTTGAATAACATCTGATGATCGCACCTGGTTGAACACCGAGGATCGGTCAATTTATAACATGCGGGTGGACGTAGAGGTGCTTTAGGTTGATTGATCTACGCTCTTTCATTCATCGCTGACAGGCTCAAATTAACCATTGCTTTCTGGGGGCTGTCCCCTGGAATAAGCCCCTAGTGACTGGGATAAAAACAGAAAGTCAAGTTGGCGAACCAGGGTTGGAGTCAGTCTTTTTACAGAATGTTCTGGTAGCGACGTATGCCAAATCGTAAAAGTTGATCATGAAGAAAACACACTAACTGTTGAACTTGGACCATGCAAGTAGCTTAAATCCACTTGGCAAGTGATTAGGCCTGCGTCTTCTCTTCAGACTGGGGTGGTGCCACCAAAATTGGCCATTTTTCCTTGACTTGTGCTTCTTTCCAAACCTCACCTTGGCACTTCGTCCACCTTTTGCTTTGTGGTTGTGGCCTGTACTTTTGAGTGTTGTAGAGTAGGTGTGTGTATGTGAGTGTGCGTGTGTGTTTATAACCCATAATTGACCATGGGGTGCCGGCAAAGTTCAGAGGAAAAAGAGGCAGCCAGGCGCTCAAGGCGCATCGACCGGCACCTTCGCTCAGAGAGTCAGCGACAGAGACGTGAAATCAAACTGCTGCTTCTCGGTACCAGCAACTCGGGCAAGAGCACCATCGTTAAGCAAATGAAGATCATCCACAGTGGTGGGTTCAATCTCGAAGCCTGCAAGGAATACAAGCCTCTGATCCTTTACAATGCCATCGATTCGCTCACACGCATCATCCGAGCTCTTGCCACGCTCAAGATCGACTTCCACAACCCTGACCGGGCTTACGATGCTGTCCAACTCTTCGCACTCACGGGCCCTGCTGAAAGCAAGGGGGAAATCACACCCGAGCTTCTTGGCGTGATGAAACGCTTGTGGGGCGATTCAGGAGTTCAGGAATGTTTCCAGCGCTCCAACGAGTATCATCTTGAGGACAACACTGCCTACTACCTGAACGACCTGGAAAGAATCTCAGCCCCTGAGTACATCCCGACTGTGGAGGACATCCTGCGTTCCCGTGATATGACCACCGGCATCGTGGAGAACAAGTTTACCTTCAAAGAGCTCACCTTTAAGATGGTTGATGTGGGTGGGCAGCGCTCAGAGAGAAAGAAGTGGATCCACTGCTTCGAGGGTGTAACTGCGATTATATTCTGCGTAGAGCTGAGTGGCTACGACCTCAAGCTTTATGAAGACAACCAGACGGTAAGAACATGTTCAAATTATGTTGCTCCAAATTCTAGGCATCTGTACTGTTGGGATCAACTGTACCATTGGGATCACCACCTTATAGTGGTGGTACGGCTTGTGTGTTCCAGTGATCCCTAAAGCTGTCAGCCGGAGTCTTAAGGCTCCTGGCAGGGACACCCATACCGAACAGGTCGAAGGGTAGGGACCAGACAAAGAGTGATCCCCTGGTCCTCCAGGTTGGGGGTTGGGCAGAGGGCTGATAACCCACTCTTGTAAAAAAAAAAAAAAAACATATTACAGAAACCAGAAATTCTAGGCATAGTGCAACAAATTGATCTGGGTTGCAATGTAATAAAGCTCGTCAACAGGCCTTAGGTTTAGTAATGGGCTTGGGTAAACCCACATGAGAGAAAGCAGAGAGGGTACATAAGATAATGCAAACACAGCCACACGAGCCTGACATTATCAGAGCTCTGCTGTGTTATCATCACAGTAAATCCATCCTGCTGCTCACTCACAATGCTCCAGCCTCTTTATCTTCTTTATTTCATATTTCCTGTTCACAGCGGTCTGCTCTCATGCTCATGACTCTTTCGAGAACCGACAATAGCATGCCTGGTGTCCGCTAATAATTCTCAGCTCATATTTACATTGGCCATGCTGACTGATATGGTGGGTTTAGTCTGCGGTTAAATAAAGGTGTGTTGGAGGATGAACCTACTGCACTTCTTTCCCTCATGTTTGAAAATGGTTATTCCTTTGCTCCTTGTCAAGAAATCTGAAGTATCTTGTTAGCCTGGAATATCAATTAGTGTTTGGGAGTTAAAAATAAGTGTTCTGTGAGTCACAAGAGGAGAATATGTACAAGAGTGATAATTGAGTTCACAGTGCAAAGTGTTAGGGTGTACCTGCGAGACTTGGCAGCTTTCACACCATGGGAAATCGCAGATGTGAAAAGTTTTCAATGTTTTCCTCTGTTTTGAGAAAGCAGAGAAAGTCGGCCGGACATTAAAACTCAACAGTCAGACAGAGGGATGGTGGGAAAGCCGGCGGTTTTCCTTCGAAAGTTCTTTTGAAACTCGGTGTCCTTATCTCTCGGTTAAATGCAGGCTGAGAACATCTTCGAATATGAGTCATAAGTGTTCGTCTAAATCTGGTCGATGAGTGCATGGTGTAGCTACAGGCTTTTTCACAAGTATATTAACCCAAATGATTCATCACCTCTTTGAAGATTGAAGTGGAACATGAACTGTTAAATTGATTTGACTGTCTTGTGAATATCTCGATTGTTTGAGGAATAATATGTTCTACAGTTTGTGGTTTAGAAGTTATATGCTGCCAACTTTGTGTACACAAATAAACTCATTTGACGCTCTTAGTCCTCTTTGCCACTTCAGAAATCCTGTGTTTCAAAGCCCAAGGCATGGACTCATAATCCACCGATTACTGACATTTCACTTCCAAAACATTCCATAATGTAAACAGTTTCATGGCAGCTGGATTGTTAAAGTTTAAGTCTCTAAGCTCAGGTGCACTTGCTCTCCGTTTGTCTTTGACAGTGAACAGCCAATCAGAGCTGAGAACACTAAAGACTCATTTACGTTCAAACATACACTCACCGGCGTAGTGGTTAGCACTGTCGCCTCACAGCAAGAGGGTCCTGGGTTCGAGCCCCGGGGCCGGCGAGGGCCTTTCTGTGTGGAGTTTGCATGTTCTCCTCGTGTCTGCGTGGGTTTCCTCCGGGTGCTCCGGTTTCCCCCACAGTCCAAAGACATGCAGGTTAGGTTAACTGGTGACTCTAAATTGAGCGTAGGTGTGAATGTGAGTGTGAATGGTTGTCTGTGTCTATGTGTCAGCCCTGTGATGACTTGGCGACTTGTCCAGGGTGTACCCCGCCTTTCGCCCGTAGTCAGCTGGGATAGGCTCCAGCTTGCCTGCGACCCTGTAGAAGGATAAAGCGGCTAGAGATAATGAGATGAGATGAGATACACTCACCGGCCACTTTAATAGGAACTTGTTCTTGACTCTAATGCCCCTTTTCCACCAAAGCAGTTCCAGGGCTGGTTCGGGGCCAGTGCTTAGTTTGGAACCGGGTTTTCTGTTTCCACTGACAAAGAACTGGCTCTGGGGCCAGAAAAACCGGTTCCAGGCTAGCACCAACTCTCTGCTGGGCCAGAGGAAAGACCTACTTACGTTAGCGGGGGGCGGAGTTGTTAAGACCAACAACAATAACAAGACCGCGAAAGGTCGCCATTTTTAAGCGACAAGAAGCAGCAGCTGTACAAACGCGAAGTCATCCATTATTATTGTTGTTGCTGCTGCTGCTTCTTTCGTGTTGTTTTTGCTTCGATATTCGCGCCAAGGTTTATGCAAACGTAGCGACGTAACTGACGTATACAGCGACGTAATGACATGTCTCCCCTTAGCACCGCGAGCTATGGAAAAGCAAACTGGTTCTCAGCTGGCTCGCAAGTTGAACAAGTTGCGAACCAGCACCAGCACCGAACCAGCCCTGGAACTGATTTGGTGGAAAAGGGGTATAAGATTCCTGTTCTTGGCTGCAGGAGTGGAACCCAATGTGTTCTTCTACTGTTGCTGAGATGCTTTTCTGCTCACCGCGGTTGTAAAGAGTGATTATATGAGTTACTATATCCTTCCTGGCAGCTCAAACTGCTCAATCTGGCCATTTTCCTCTGACCTCTCTTATCAACAAGGTGTTTATTTCCATCCACAGAACTGTCGCTCACTCACTCACTTGATTGTTTTTTGCACCATTCCGTCTGTGTAAACTCTAGAGACTGTTGTGTGTGAAAACCCCAGGAGATCAGATCAGCAGTTTCTGAAATACTCAAACCACCAGTCCGTCTGGCTCAAACCAACACGCATGCCACAGTGAAAGAAAGTCACACAAAAACTGAGATCACAATTTTTCCCATTCTGATGTTTGAACATTGTGAAGAATTAACTCAGGCTCTTGATTTGTATCCGCATGATTTGATGCATCGTGCTGCTGTCAAGGGATCGGCTGATTAGAGAACTGCATCAAACAGCAGGTGGATGGGTTTACTTAATAAAGTGACCAGTGAGTGTAAATCATACCTGTCAACTTTGAGGTTTGAAAAAAAGGGATATTTCCCAGATTTTAACTCAAAATAAGGGAAAATTTCGGAAAGTCGAACTTTCCGAAAATTTCAGAAAGTCGGTAATCGAACTGACTTTTCTTCACAAAATTAAATTCGTCCTGCCATTTGGGCAAGTAGCGGCAATACACCTTTTTTGGTTTTGCCTCGCTCCTTTCTTTATTCATGTCTCTAGTCTCGCCGTCTACTGAAACTCGCTCCCTGAGGAAAGAATTACGACCATCTTTTAGTTTTGTGAGAAGTTCCGAGCAGTGACCTTGGTCAGACCATAGATTTACATAGAAGACTAGATGCCTCGTCCCCGTTGCCCGTCAACGAAGTCGAACGTCCGCACATGGCGGCCATCTTACCTCAGACACCTGGCTTACCCATTACATTGTGTTGGTAGCGATATGTACTTTTCGGATGACCGTAACTTCCTCAAATTTCAATCGATATTCAAACGGTTTGGTTTGTTATATAAAACAAACAAACGGAAGTATGTATTTATGATATTAATGATGAATAATCATTTTATGTTTTAAAAAAATACGCATAGCTTGGCGAAAATATTTCAGTATACTACAGACTGTAAGACAGGATGCATGCTGAAATTCCTATGCTGTGAGAAGCCTAACACTGCATACTTATGGATAACTGCGGCCTTAGGACAAATAACCATACAATTTATTTCCAATTTTTAGTGAAAATATTTTTACATGTGATAGGGCCGTAGGGGAAGCTAAAGTTAAATAAACAGCTTACTCACTTCTGAAACTTCAGAAATACTTCATCCACCTCAAAAACCTAATGCACTCACATCCTAGCATAATAACAAATGTAAACTCACATCATAGCATAATAACAAATGCACTGCCCGAGTAAGTAATAGTATAAAACAGTGACAGCGACTCACGGTAGTTTGTGACAAAAAAAAGCATTTAATTAATCACATGTGGTTATACTTCCAAGGATAAAAAGATATCTTTACATTTACAAAAAGAACATTCAAAGCTGATTATCATGTCAAAGTCAATATATGTTAGCACAGAAGATTGAAATTTCATTTGACTAGGCTCCAATGTGCAGTTAAAATAAAACTAAACATACTGATATAAACATCTACAATTAAAACAGACACACACATCAGCTTGTCATCAAAGTCAGTACTTTGATTTCCTGTAAATCATAATGTGAGTGCTGGGCTGTGCTTGCGTAAGTCTTCATACCCATAGGATGCCTATGTTCATACGCCTTGTCTGTGGTAAGATGGCCGCCCTGTGCGGACGTTCTGGAATACGCGGTGAGGAATCTAGTCTTCTATGTAAATCTGTGGGTCAGACTAGCGCTATGGTTCTGACAGTCTTCTTCACAGACATGCAATTAAAATCAATGTGTAATTACTAGACTGCCACCTGCTGTACTGGAGAGGGCGGGGACGTGAATTCATGGCCCGACTTCCTGCTGTAAGAGGCGCGTCATGAATTCTGGACCTCACGACTTTTATATAATGTGAAAATACGGGATATTTTCGGGAAAATAAAAAAACGGGAAGACAGCGGGAAATAAGTCAAAATAAGGGATTTCCCGGGAAAAACGGGAGGGTTGACAGGTATGGTGTAAATACGTCCATTTCAAAGGATGTAACCATCACTGCCCACATACTTCCATTCGTCCTTTATGTTAGCCTCGATGTTAAGTAATAGCTACATGCACTAGAGGGCAGCTCAGAGTCTAACGTTTCTCACATTTAATTCCCGTCCAATCTCCTCACCAGACATTTGTCCCTGTGCACGGGCAATGTAACATCATGTCAACGTTTAAAATTTTCTCGAAAATCAGTTAACCTCGCCTCAAAATGTTCCACCATTTAAAAAATTTCTTCGTCGTGTCTTGTTTGACCTATTGGCAACACTGCCCCCATAATTTCCAGTGGGGAAAGTCTGCTACGTTTTATTCATCTTATTATTAGCTTTCAGAAAACGTGCACAAATATATGAACTACATGAACAGAGTATGGACAGAAGGCTCCGCCCGTATCTGTATACATATTTAACATTGAGCATAAATGAGCCGTAAAGCATTTTAAGCATTCAGTGAAAGAGAAACAGCAGGGCTTACTGCACCTTCAGTATAATAAACAGTATGAATCTGTCGATCACAGAAATCTTTAGATGTACTGCCTGTGTGAGGTTTCACATTACATTTAGCTCATTTTGCTGATTTAAAATTGACACTGAGTACAATACAATGGAGTGGTTAAAGGAGAACTGAAGTCATTTTTAAACTTGCTTTATTTCTTAATTAACGTGTTATTCAATTACGTTTTCAGGTTTAGTAACCTTATATCGTGACTCGTATTGGCAACTAATTGCAATTAAATATGATACTTATCGGCCTGTTCGGTTTTTAGCCGTGTTGAATTTAGTTCGTTTGGTCCACGGCAGGCGTCGCTTATCCGCACGATCTTCACGAGACTTGTGCGAGACTTCGAAACGTGAAGTGTCAGCCAGGTGTCAGTGCCGCCATTTTGAAAACTGTTTTCCAGACGAAGTATTGCACAAAAACGAGTTTAAATGACGATTACTGCCTACTTTTTTCAAACTTTCCTGATTGCTATCAAAACAAACAAAACTTCCGGCTTGATCACATCAGCATTCGAAAGAGGGCGCGCGCGTCTTTTGACAACATTGGCAGATGTCGGTCGCTTTGATTTCCGCTGTACGTTTTACTTCCGTCCTACGATGTCTCGCACAGGTCTCAGCGAATCTCGTTTACGGCCGTTGCTTTGACGTGGACTGATATATTACAGAGCATATTTCAAACACTCATAACTTGCTATAGCAGCAACAAAATAGCGATCAAAAATGCATTCCGATATTTAATAAAATGAGAAATAGAATTTTGAAAATAAAAAAACTGCCTTCAGTTCTCCTTTAAGGGTCTTGGTGAAGCATTGTAGTGCTGGGATTTGAACTCCAAACTTTCCAATTAGTATCAGCCCAATGTTTTAACCACTGAGCTACCACTGCAGATGTTCTGTCCTTTGGGTTCTCTGGTTTCCTCCCACCTCCTAAAAACATTCCAGCAGGTAGACTGTCATAGTGTATGATTAAATTGTATAGTGTATGTGCATGGTGCCCTGGGATGGACTGACATTCAGTCAGGTTGTGTTTCTGGGATAAGCTCCAGATCCGTGACCCTGCAAGATTTTTGACGATGAATACAGTAATTATCAGCACATTACCATTATCAAGGTAATTATATTACAAAGTAATTTATAAAGACACATAACAGTAGTGTGTTTATGCACATACAAATATGATCCTGGACAATAGCCAATGTACTAATGTAAATAAATAATATATGATTCTGTAATGTACTACAGTGCATCTTTTTAGCCAGAGTGAAAGTGACAATTCGACTAAATATTACAGTGATCGGTGACAAAACAGTGAGTATGATGAGTAAAATATGATGGAAAATATTACAATTGTGTTTTATTCTATCCACATTCACTGGATATGAGCAATCGTGCGCTCTGATTGGCTACTCTACTACTAGGCTATCAGCTCATATACTGTGAGTAGAGAAAAACAAAATGGCACAGCGCATCAAGTCAGATATATCACTTTATCAAGTATTTAAAAGAAACAGAAATAGCTAAAAGAATATAGTTCCCCCCCCCCAATATCACCTGTTCCACACTCCAGCCCAGTTGGTGGCAGTAATGCATCTTTAAGTTTGTTTGCCAACTGCCAAAAAAAGTGTGAAGAAGAAGAAGAACAACAACAAAATGGCAGCACATGTTGCTGAATCAGCCGAGGACAAAATAAAATTTCTATTTGAAAAAAAAAACTCCAAAAAATGCAAAAAAACAAACAAACAACAAAATATGGAGTAAAAGTATTTGATGGTAAAAAGGTATCTTTTTTATTTTTCAAGAATTATTATTATTGCATTTTTTCACAAATTGCTCCTGTGATTTCGCCGGTTTGTTTACATTCTAAGCGGAAATGATTTTGTCGGACGTTTTATATAAAGTTTTTCATCTCATCTCATTATCTGTAGCCGCTTTATCCTGTTCTACAGGGTCACAGGCAAGCTGGAGCCTATCCCAGCTGACTATGGGCGAAAGGCGGGGTACACCCTGGACAAGTCGCCAGGTCATCACAGGGCTGCACATAGGCTACATCCACACGACAACGGCAACGAGATGTTATTTAAAAATATATCGCGTCCAAATGGGCAACGATCAGTAAAATATCAGCTCCATATGGCAACGCAACGCTTGCTGAAAACGATGCAATACACATGCCACACCTCTAGGGGCGCTGTAAGACGGTCCCTTTGGAGACACCAGAACAATAGAAGAAGTAAGGATGCATGCGCATAAACTATTATGCGCGAGACTTCATATTAGCCACAAAGTCAGGAAAATCTGTTCGTAAAATTACATTATAATGACCAAATACAATGAAAAGTATTTTTCCAGTCTCACCTGTGAAAGGTAATCCCATGTGATCTCGTTTGGATGGTAAACCTGTTGGTACAGTTAAACGCAGCACATGAATCTTTATTCTCCACTTTGACCTATCCAATATGGCGGCGAGGATGACGTATGATTCTACGCGGAAGGCGGCGTCTTTAATGGTCCGGAATAAATTGAATGCTACACGTTGATGGATTAATTTGTTCTTCTGCGCCCTTTTTGAGGAATGTATTGTAGGACTAAAACCAACATCTGAAGAGGTGAGATCGCTCCTTTTTTTCCCTATTTTTGCTGGCGGGATTGACTCTGCCCTAAGGGCAGAGTCTCTCTCTCTCTCTCTCTCTCTCTCTCTCTCTCTCTCTCTCACTTTGCACCATTACACAATAAATATTCACAGTGAAAATATTTTGTAAGCGCGTTTCATGAACCAAGTCATAGGATTTGTTGACAACTCGCATCGAGTTCGTTACACTTCTACCCGGCGTGAAGCACTCACAGTCATGTGGTTGTGACGTCATCGTAAACAAATCCGTTCTACTCATCCAGACGACTTCACAACAGCAACGTTGCCAGATCTTTCCACTCTGGAACCCGTTCTCAAAAAGATTGCATTTTGGGCACCCAAAACGCCGGTGCCGTGTGGACGCCAGGCCTAAACGATAAGCAATTGTATCGGAGTCACCTGAATCCGTTGCCGTGTGGACAGGGCCATAGACACAGACAACCATTCACACTCACATTCACACCTACGCTCAATTTAGAGTCACCAGTTAACCTAACCTGCGTGTCTTTGGACTGTGGGGGAAACCGGAGCACCCGGAGGAAACCCACGGGGACAACATGCAAACTCCGCACAGAAAGGCTCTCGCCGGCCACGGGGCTCGAACCCGGACCTTCTTGCTGTGAGGCGACAGTGCTAACCACTACACCACCGTGCCGCCCTATAAAGTTTTTGTTTGTTGAAATTGCAAAAAATAAAAATAAAAAATGCAGTTTCTCAAAATCCAGTGAATGTGGATAGAATAAAACAGTTATTCCACTCAATCTCATCGTACATGGATTATAGTCAACTTGGCACTATGCACCTCGTCAGCTATCAGCTCATGTACGACTCGATTTTGTGGAATAACTGTTAAATATACTGTATTACACAACGTATACTGTATATGATTGTGGAGCAATTCACAAATAATTACTATAAAGTGATTATGTTATAATTGTCACATGCCTAGCTGCCTATTTTTCCAGATCACTCTGTATAGCTCTTCTGTAAAGGTGGGATCTAGAAACAGGCCCTCGATTGTTGAACTTTCAGCCTTGCTCTTCAGATATAACCATTTAACTGTGTGAGTTTAGAACACAGCCATAAGAAGTTTATTGTGAAGGGTTTATAATAGGTTTGTTGGACCATTTAAAGATTAAAACTCAGTTCTTATCTGCTGAATGGCTTCATAAGGTTTGTTCCAGGCTAAAAGATCTTCCTAACACAGCAGTAATGAGATTATTGAAGGACTTCTGGACCGACCGCCGTGGGCTAGTGGATTAACACTTCATGACTCAGATGAGTGTTTAGGCTGAGAAGAGATTTGTGTAAAACTGGGATTGTAAATTAAAGAAATGTCATGGTGAGAGAGCTGGTAGGTGTAAATTGATATAGTGAGACATGTCTTCATGTTGTGATAAGAAAAAAAAGAATACAATACATAAGTCAGGGCAAGTTTTAAATGTCGCAGTGGAATCGTTCCACCAGACAATAATTATAATTTCATGACGCATGTACTCTTCTGGCTGTGTCACACCACACATCCTTTTTTCGATCCTCTTCTTTTTGTTGACCCATCCTTCCTCCTATACACACACACACACACACACACACACACACACACACACACACACACAAAAGGAGCGGGTTGTCACAGCAACTGTTGCCTAGCAACAGGGTAGTCCAACGCTCTTAATCCCGGGCTGTTGACAATGAGCTATCATGGAGGGACAAGTAGGGAAAGAGGAGGATGGGCTGAGAGAGAGAGAGAGAGAGAGAGAGAGAGGAGGAAAGGATGTACGGGGTGGAAGCAAGATAGAATAAGTGTGTGTATGTGTATATGAGTGTGTGATAGACAGGCATGTGCCCATGTGGACTTGGGCAGGGCTGAGAGTGAACTGCATTGCGCAACCCAGCCAGAGAGAGAGAGAGAGAGAGAGAGAGACTCATTGGATCTGGGTCATGGGAGAAAAGCAAGCAGGCATCTCCGGAGGCCACGTTTGGCTTTGCTGCATGCTTCAGTCACGGAAGACCACTGGCTACAAAGCATCTTTTCTCTTCTTACCTAATAAACGACAGCTGCTGCTCATCCTCAGTTGGGACGAGTTTTCTAAGCTCAATCCTGCATTGTTGGGTTTTTTTTTCTTTCCGTCTGTCCTGTCTCGGTTTCAGGATGATGGCTAGACCTCAAACTCCTGACCTACATTCAAAGATTTTCGGTAATGACTCTTATGCAATATACACTGTCGGCTATAATTTCCTGCTTCGATTTACACATGGCCGAGATTCGACAATCTGTGGAGAAAGTTCAAAACGTTCAGTAGCTCAGGGCAGAGTTGCGCTAACTTCATTGCGCCGTTTGATTTTTCGATTGCAAAATCCTACCAGGCTCAAAACAGCCAAGTGGGTTATGACTTATTTAAAAAGAAAAAAAGGGGGTTAAAAGCTTCTGTAGAAAAATATAATCCAACATTTAGTGCTGCGATCACATCATAACAGTAAAATGGTAAAATAAATTCTACTTGAAGGCATTTCTCATCCTGATTTGCTATGAAAGTGCACACAACAGCAGTTCGACATTTTAAATGCCTTTTGAAAACATGTCAGGTTTGTTTTATGCATTTTTGGTTTATTATCAGGTTTGTCTACAAAAATTTGACAAAAAAAAGGAATTTAAAATTCAATTACCTGTGAAGACAATAGAAAGCACAGAAAGCACAACTTTATTCATCACACACTTGTGAAATTTCCTCTCTGCGTTTAGCCCATCATCCACTATATTCATAAATAAATGTGCATAATATATTTTTTCATATAAAGTATGGAAAGTTTCCACAATTTCACATTAATGTCAACGAGACAGATAGTGAGGAGTGAGAGAACGGCTCAGTGCATGCTGTAAAGGGATACCGGGCGAGTCAGACTGACTGCTTATGTCTCTCTCTCCTTTTAAGGCAAAGATAAACCACGTCGTCGTTGGAGGCATGGAATCAGCAGGACGGCACTTTTTTTTTTTTTATAAACCGTTACTAGATTGACAAAGCATGAATGGACTCACAAACATGGCTGTATTTTAGAATAGAGACAAAGAGATTCAGAAAGAGCAAAAAAAAAAAAAAAAAGAGATAAGTTTGGCATAAGTGTATCAGGTTTAAAACAACAACAACAACAACAACAACAACACCATAATATTAGAAAATATATTTAGTGGCTGGATTCTGCCTCAATTAATGAATAAATGTGAATTTATTTCATTTTCCCCCCAAGCTAGATAGTGTTAGAGATTAACATTGTGCATGTTTATTGAATAAGAATTAAAATCCCTTTCAGAAATCCTGTCAGGTTTGCTAATCTTAGCAGGCTAAATAGAGTTAAAAGTGTTGATTGTGAACATTTATCAATATTTATTCAACAAATCTTTCAGAAATCTTGTCAGGCTAGCTAACTTTAGCAGGCTACATGGTGTTAAACGTGTACATTCTGAATGTATATAAATATTAATTTAAAAATATTTCAGGAATCCTATCAGATTTGCTAATTTTAGCAGGCTACATAGAGTTCAAAGTGCAGACTATAAGCAATTATAAATCTCATCTCAACTCATCTCATTATCTGTAGCCGCTTTATCCTGTTCTACAGGGTCGCAGGCAAGCTGGAGCCTATCCCAGCTGACTACGGGCGAAAGGCGGGGTACACCCTGGACAAGTCGCCAGGTCATCACAGGGCTGACACATAGACACAGACAGCCATTCACACTCACATTCACACCTACGGTCAATTTAGAGTCACCAGTTAACCTAACCTGCATGTCTTTGGACTGTGGGGGAAACCGGAGCACCCGGAGGAAACCCACGCGGACACGGGGAGAACATGCAAACTCCGCACAGAAAGGCCCTCGCCGGCCACGGGGCTCAAACCCGGACCTTCTTGCTGTGAGGCGACAGCGCTAACCGCTACACCACCGTGCCGCCCGCAATTATAAATATTAAATTAAAATATTTCAGAAATCTTGTCAGGTTTGCTCATCTTAGCAGGCTAAATACAGTTAAAGGTGTATATTGTGAATATTTGGTTGCGATTAAATTAAAACTCTTTCAGAAATCCTGTCAGGTTAGCTATCTTTAACATTGTAGATAGTGTTACATGTACCACAGATTGTGAAAATTTATGAATATTAATTAAAAACCCTCTCAGAACTCCTATCAGGTTAGCTAATTTTATAAGGCTACATAACATTAAAGCTAATGATAGGGAAGGTTTGTGAATATAAATTAAAAAAAAAGACTTTCAGAAATCATGTTAGGCTAGCGGGCGGCACGGTGGTGTAGTGGTTAGCGCTGTCGCCTCACAGCAAGAAGGTCCCGGTTCGAGCCCCGGGGCCGGTGAGGGCCTTTCTGTGTGGAGTTTGCATGTTCTCCCCGTGTCTGTGTGGGGGTGCTCCGGTTTCCCCCACAGTCCAAAGACATGCAGGTTAGGTTAACTGGTGACTCTAAATTGACCGTAGGTGTGAATGGTTGTCTATGTGTCAGCCCTGTGATGACCTGGCGACTTGTCCAGGGTGTACCCTGCCTTGCGCCCATAGTCAGCTGGGATAGGCTCCAGCTTGCCTGCGACCCTGTAGAAGGATAAAGTGGCTAGAGATAATGAGATGAGATGTTAGGCTAGCTTTTTTTTGATACTGAATAGTCATAGAGCTGAAAATTGTGCATACAAAATATATATATATATATATATATATATATATATATATATATATATATATATATATATATACACACCAGCTGGGAGGTCCGTATGGTGAAATACCGTGACCGAGGTGTTGAAAGTACTGAGCGAGGCCCTCTGGGCCGAGGTCAGTATTCAAGGTCGAGGCCACGGTATTTCACCATACGGACTGACCTTAAGCTGGTAAATAATATAGATATTTTTCTTTACCAAATTCAAACAGAAAACGAGAGCGCCCGAAAGGGAAAACCGAGCCGAGCCACCATTTTGAATCCTCATTCACGGCTGTAATGCAAATGGCTTCCTCCTCGGTATACAAGTGCACTTCCATGGCAGGAAAAAACTACATTTTGCCACCTATGTAGTCCCCTATTTATACAAAATTGAGTCATTCAGGATTCAGCCATGTTTTTGCTCGGCGTTAGGAAGTTACAGGTTTTTAGCTTTCTCCTGAAATGTTTTATTTTATTTTGTCTTCCTCAGGGTAGTAAAACTCGCTTTCGCTGTGAAGACTGTCGTTATCGCTATCCATGCTGTAAAATTAATGCTATTCTCCTGAGAAATGCTGGCAAGAATTTATAAGGTTTTTGATAATCTTATAAATAAATCTTATAAAAAAAAGATAAATGTTGACAAAACTAGATAGAACTCGACGCCAATGGTGTCGATGGGGATGCCTCCGCCCGGTAGACTACACGCCTTATTAAGTTGTGATTTGGGGATGGACATTTGACCTCACAGTAATCTTGTCCTGGTGAAATTACTTGTATTAGCCTTGGAGATATTGTGTTCACAAGGTTTTCGGACAGACATTTGACCTCACAGTGACCTTGACCTTAGACCTTTTGATCTCAAAATCTAATCAGTTCATGTTTGTCCCAAAGCGCACAAATAGTGAAAGTTTGGTGAAATTCCTTTCATTGGCCTTTGAGATATCACGTTCACAAGGTTTCGGGACGAACGCACGCACGGACGGACGCACGGACAGACAGACAAACCGAAAACATTATGCCTCCTGCACCTTACAGTGGCGGAGGCATAAAAATGCTACTATGTTTGTTGTGAACAAGCGAGTCGCCAGAGGTCCGTAACTGGGGTCCGTACCATAGTAGGATACGGACCCGCTCGCCAGCCAATCAGAGCGCAGGATTTGATGGAAACCGGACAGTGAAAAAAATAATTATTATTATGAATTAAAGACTCACTCATAAATCTTGTTAGGTTAACTAAATTTTAGCAGGCTACATGGTGCTAAAGCTAAAGATGGTAAACATATACATATATAAATTAAAATCTGGGCTGCCAACTCTCACGCAATGAGCGTGAGACACATGCATTTGATTGTCTTCACACGCTCACATGCCGTACCTCCGATTTCTCACGCTAGAAAAAAATCTAGTTTATCTATCTAATCTAGGCTAACCATTGCGTCGCGCCAACCACTTGCGATTGATCAATTACGCCTTACGCACGGCTAAACAGGCAGAGAGGTGTTCCCTTCTGTATACACTCCCCTATGGTAGGTGGCGCATCTAATGATGCTGCACTCGCCGGAAGTTGGATAATTGCCTACCGTCAATTTAGAGGAAGAGGAGAGAGAAGAAGGTATCCGAGTTGAAGACGGGTGTCTCAGACAGGTTTGTACATATGCACGCCAATGTGTGGTGTTACTGGCGTAATTATGAACTTATATAAAGTTTCTTAATTGTTTTAGCCTATAAATGTTGTGAGAGTATTTAATGCCATATCGAGAGCTGTGTACTAGGCATGCTAAATCATTATAGGCCTACTGCTGTGCCACAGCCTCTATCTTCCCCAACAAGCAGCACGGGAGAGCACCTCCTTAGCACACGGTTATTAAGGCGCATTTTTAGTTTGTTTACTGTATGTTATCATACTTTATGACTTTATTTGAAGCCATACTGGAAATGTTGTAAAATAAAGCAAGTAAGAGATAATATTACAAATGCAAGAAGAGCCATTAGCCACCATACCTATTGTTTATTTTCAGGGTATTTATTTTTAATTATTTATGATGTATGTAATTGCTCAGTTAAAGTAAATAAAGCATGGTCACCTGTAATATCAAAGAACTTGAGCTTGTGAATAATTAAAAAAAAAAGACAGAACAATATACTGAGGAGACAGGGTTTCAAAGAGGGCAAGACAGGTAGAGAATATTTGTCAGATAACAGGCCCTGACGAATGCTCTATTACTAATAAGAAACATAGATAAGAAATAAATTAATAAGAAATATATTAATATAGCTTATTTAAGTATGACCAAAATTTTTAAGCCCAACTTTGTGTGCACATTCCCACCTATGGCCAAGGTTCAGCTTTTTGTGTTTCAATACTGTTCAAACTTAATCATTTTAATGTTTCTTGTAGCACATGCACATTTTGCTTACTGTTTAAGCATTTTATTTGTTCTTTTGCTGTTGATATTTTTCCCCATGCCAATCTTCTGCTGAACCCAGTGGTGGGGAAAGCCCTTAAATGCATAATGAATAGTCAGTGAGGGACAATCTTATTTTTGCAATAGTTATTAAAAACTTAACATTTAGTTTCAATTCAGAAGGTGTTTAGGCTTAGCTGATGAAATATTTTCAAACATGAACTTGCCTTTAAATCTGAAACACAGGTCTATAGGGCTACAGGAACATTGGCAGTCATCTGTAGTTTTCTAGTGTGGGGGCTTTTAAGCCAAAACTTGGTGCTTTTGTTGGCCATAAGCTGAAGGCCTGGCAAGTCAGGGTGTGTAAGAATGTAGGTATGGCACAGCAGGCCACTCCAAAAATCCACCAGAATGCAGGAACATCTACTAAATCCAAAATCTCAACCCCCCCCCCATTGTCCATCTCCAGCTGGACGACCCACAAACAAAACACCAGAATGCAGGGGGACAAGAGAATATCAAACTGAATACAAAATTCCCACTTACTGCATGGTGTGCAGAAAAAATTTGCCGTTGACCCCCCCCCCCCCAAAAAAAAAAAAATCTCACTCCAAGGAATTTCGAAAAGTTGGCAGCCCTGTTAAAATCCCTCACAGAAACCCTGTCAAGGTCATTTTAAGCCATAACTTAGAGTTGAAGATTATGAACTCATTGAGTTTTTAGCTCCAGGCCCAGACTGTTTTGCTATATTAGCATTGAAAATGATCAACATTTTAGATCCAAATTTTAAAGCCTGACAGAAATCTTGTCAGGCTAGCTTATATTTTCAATCTATCCATCAGTAGCAGTGAATTTTCAAAGTATAAACAAAATAGTAAGTTAGCTTATGTTATCCAGCTAGCTAACTAGTGCTAGCAGTGAAACTTTTCTGACATTTATGAATATGACAAAAACGTTCAGAAATTCTTTCTGAAGTACCATCATGCTACCATGCTATGTTAGCCACATAGCTAGGGTCAGAGATAAAGATTTAAAAGTACTGTATGATTCAAACACCCTTTTAGAAATCCTGTCATATTAGCAAATGTTAGCCAGATGGCACATTTTAGCAATAAACATATAAGTATGTTTAGAAGTATAAAGTTATTTCATGCTAACTTAAAACTGCCTCGGAAATCCTCTTCAGCTCATTTTAGCTAGCTAGTATCATGAGTATTCACCTTTTTTCTAAAAGTGACTTTGGGGGAAAAATACTTGTTTTGTTTTACACAAAATTATGATTGTTCTCAAAGGTTTTTGTTTGCCCTGTTAGCTGTAGCTAGCAGTGAAAATCCTTTTAGCAGGCTGCCAGATTAGTTTAGCACATTTATGTTAGCGGTGAAAATTATGAACATTAATAACTATTACTTTTTCTGTTTTTATCACGTTTGCTACTTTGACTTGTCAAACCCACTGACCTATTCTCCAGTAATTTCATGGAAAACCATGCAAAAGCTAAGGATTAAACTAATATTGCGTTACTAGGGTGAGGGGTAGACATGTGGAATCGTCCACAGTTTCTTGGAATTTAGGAGGGTAAGCTCTTACACAATATTAGTTTCATTAATTTTATCAGAGTGATCTTGAAGTAACACAGTGTTCTCCAGATAGAGGGTAAAGAGCATTGGATGTCCACAAGGAGATTAAGAAATACCATAGAGTTCGCTCATTAACAGGTGCAGTGTAAGACACACACTATTTCTCAAGAAATACCCTCGAGGCTTTTACGAATATTGAACTGAAGACAATTGGATTTTTCCGACAGCTGGGGCGTCGCCTCACACAGGATACCTGTCTTTATTGGAAACAGAGCTTGACCATGCTGTGGAAGTGCTTCATTATTTCTTAATTAACACCTGTGTGTGTGTGTGTGTGTGTGTGTGTGTGTGTGTGTGTGTGTGTGTGTGTGTGTGTGGAGTGCTGGTGGGGGAGGCATCCTGAGGGTGTGCTTCCACTCCATACGTCCTTTCCTCCTTCTCTATCTCTCACATTCCCTCCTGTATTTCTGCTGTTGTGATTTTGGAGGTGATGGAGATCAGAGAAATCCCCTAGACACCCCAAGATTTGATATGGGGTGGTGTGATGTGGAGCTGAGCTCTCTCTGAGGGTCTCCTTTATCTGGGTGGGTTCCTTCACCAGCTCAACCATGAGCCAACACACACACACACACACACACACACACACACACACACACACACACACACACACAGAGTGTGAAGATTAGGCAAGACTTATTTTTAACGTCCTCGCATTTCTCATAACAGCTAAAGCTTATCCCTAATAAGTTAGCTAGCTGAACCAGAGATATAATTCCACACTTCCTGTCACTCTCACTAAAGCAGACATGGCCTCTCTTACTCCTTTTCCACCAAGGCAGTTCCAGTTCGGGGGCTGGTTCAGAGCTGGTGCCTAATTTTGAACCATTTCTTCGCATTGACAGCAAAAGCACAGGCTCTTAGCCTGGAAAACTGGTTCTAGAGTGTCTTCACTGGGCTAGAACCAAGAATTGCTAATGGGGCTGGCTAGTGTGGAAGGCTAATGTCGATAGTGGGGCTGGCTTGCGGGGCAGGCTTGTTGGTACTAACAGGGCTAGCAGCTGGGAAAGCAGAGACATACAGTAGATGGTGATGTAATAGACCCCGAAGCCGTTTGTTTTCAGGATAATGGCTGGCTGATGAAATTATTGGCTGGCTAGCTGACTCAGCCAAAACCTTAATGGCTGCTGCAGCCACCAAAATGTTTATGGCTACAAATGGCTGATACTGGACGTCACTGTGTGGCATATATCCGGGCGAACGGATCAAACAAATGGGGGGAATAAATAGCAAATTACCACAGGTCCCCTGGTCTCTTACTTCATTGTAAATATAAATCTAGCAAGATTGTAGTTCAATGCTAATAATAAGCTAATCTGGATTGTTCGAGGAAGGCATCTAGCTATCTACTCTCACTAGCAATGACCAGTGAAGGACTGGCAGCTATCTTACTATGATGAAAGTAGAGTGGTGGAGTACTTTTTTTTTTTATCAATCTCGAAGTATGTGAAACAAACAAACAAACAAACAAACAAACAAAAAATACCTTTACACTTTCCCTCAGCAGCGGCAAAGAATGCAGCCATCTCGTCGATATCGGAGTCGATTGATGCTCTGGGTGGGTTCCCGGGTTCCCCAGTGTATCGTGGTAACGGTGTGAGGGGCGGGAAGCCAGACAGGTAGTCACAACGGCAAGCTTGTGGTGGCTCTCTGTGCTGTGATATCAGTTCTAAATCTCTACAGTGTATGCCTATACGTCTCTATTGTGTTACTACTAGTGTGTACAGTTGATCATGTTTGTGTCACTTTTCTTGTAGCTCATGATGTGGATAAACCCATTATTTGATGTACACAATTCTTAGTGGCTCAGCCAAATTTTATTAGATAGCGGCTCAAATTGGCTTACAAAATTATTGGCTGGCGGTGGCTCAAATTCTAAATGGCGGTTTTAGCGGCGCCTGGCGGCGGCTTCGGGGTCTATGATGTAATGACTTTGCTCTCTAGCCTCTGTAAAAGTAAACCGGTTCTTAGAAGGTTTACAAGTTGAACCAGCTCTGTGAAAGAGGTGTGGCCTCTGTGTCTGTCAGTCTCAGTGAAGGAGGCGTGGTTTCTGTGTCTGTTAATCTCAGTGAAGGAGGAGTGGCCTCCATGTCTGTTAATCTTGTTGAAGGAGGCATGGCTTCTGTGTCTGTTAGTCTCAGTGAAGGAGGCGTGGCTTCTGTGTCTGTTAGTCTCAGTGAAGGAGGTGTGGCTTCTGTGTCTGTTAATCTCAGAGAAGAAGGTGTGGCTTCTGTGTCAATCTTGTTGAAGGAGGTGTGGCCTCTGTTTCTGTTAGTCTCAGTGAAGGAGGCGTGGCCTCTGCGTCTGTTAATCTTGTTGAAGGAGGCATGGCCTCTGTGTCTGTTAGTCTCAGTGAAGGAGGCGTGGCCTCCGTGTCTGTTAGTCTCAGTGAAGGAGGCGTGGCTTCTGTGTCTGTTAATCTCAGTGAAGGAGGCATGGCCTCTGTGTCTGTTAATCTCAGAGAAGGAGGTGTGGCTTCTGTGTCAATCTTGTTGAAGGAGGTGTGGCCTCGGTTTCTGTTAGTCTCAGTGAAGGAGGCATGGCCTCTGCGTCTGTTAGTTGCATTGAGGGAGGCAAGGCCTCTGTATCTGTTAATCTCAGTGAAGGAGGCGTGGTCTCTGTGTCTGTTCGTCTCAGAGAAGGAGGTGTGGCCTCTGTATCTGTTAGTTGCAGTGAAGGAGGCATGGCCTCTGTGTCTGTTAGTTGCAGTGAAGGAGGCGTGGCTTCTGTGTCTGTTAATCTCAGAGAAGGAAGTGTGGCCTCTGTGTCTGTTAGTCTCAGTGAAAGAGGCATGGCCTCCATGTCTAATCTCAGAGAAGGAGGTGTGGCCTCTGTGTATGGTAATCTTGTTGAAGGAGGTGTGGCCTCTGTGTCTGTTAGTCTCAGTGAAGGAGGCATGGCCTCCATGTCTATTAATATCAGAGAAGGTGTGGCCTCTGTGTATGTTAATCTTGTTGAAGGAGGTGTGGCCTCTGTGTCTGTTAGTCTTAGTGAAAGAGGCGTGGCCTCTGTGTCTGTTAGTTGCAGTGAAGGAGGCGTGGCCTCTGTGTCTGTTAATCTCAGTGAAGGAGGCGTGGCTTCTGTGTCTGTTAGTCTCAGTGAAGGAGGTGTGGCCTGTGTCAGTCTCAGTGAAGGAGGTGTGGCCTGTGTCAGTCTCAGTGAAGGAGGTGTGGCCCGAGTGCCTGTCAGACTCGATGAAGGAAGCAGGTTACTGACAGAAGTGATGAGTATCCATGATGTGGTGGCAAACTTCAGGAAATGCAAGATGAAGTTGTGATTAGTTTGCAGCTGGAGCACATTTTACAAGTTTGGTAACTAAGAATACATTTTAATCAACAGGATTTATTAAATAACTAATTTGCTGATACTTTTGGAAATTAAGACATATACACAATATATGGCCGAAAGTATGTGGACACCTGTTCATCACAACCACGTGTTTCCTGAATGTCCCTTTCCAAAACCATGGGTATTAATATAGAGTTGGTCTTCCTTTACTGCTATAACATCCTCCACTCATCTCTGAAGGCTTTCCACTAGAATTTTGGGCGTGGCTGTGGGGATTTATGTTCATTCAGCTACAAGAATATTAGTGAGATCAGGTGAGGAGGCCTGGGGTGCACTCTGTGTTCCAGTTCATCCCAAAGGTATTCAGTGGGGTTGAGGTCAAAGCTCTGTGCAAGATGCTCAAGTTCTTCCACCATCATCAACCTTGGCAGACCGTGTCTTCATGGAGCTTGCTTTGTGCACAGGGGCATTGTCGTGTAATGTTAGAACAGGTTTGTGCCTCTTAGTTCCAGTGAAGTGAAATTGGAAAGCTACAGCATAATACAAAGACATTCTGTACAAGTGTGTGTGTGCGCTTCTAACTTTGTAGCAACAGTTTGGAGAACCACATATGGGTGTGATGGTCAGGTATTCACTTACCTTTGGGCCGTATGCTAGTAGTGTATGTCAAATTTATAAAGAAAACAAGGAGTAATAGACTCCAAGCAATGGCTCGCATGAATGTAAATCAGAGATTTGATTCAACAATAATAAATTTACATTCTATTTTTGGATGAGGACATAAACAAGGTCGGTATCGGTTACTCATTCTTACATAATTATATTATCTCTGAAGGTCGTTGAATGCTGATGGACCACTGATGTAATTACTGTATTATGGCTGTGGGTTTAATGGTATAGTGTTGTAAGGAGACAACATTACTGTGATATGATACATATGTTCTGGGGTTTTTTTTTTAAAGAAATTACAGTGGCGGCGGCGGGGGGGCAACCCCCCCCCAAAAAATATATTATGTTGGGGGGACTGCGCCCCCCGAAATTATGATGGGATTCCTTTGACTATTTACAAGGAAGAAAAGGAGAAAGTAGTGTGAATAAACAGCCCGCTATGTGCCTTTGTTTTCATCCCGGTGCCCCCACGGCATCCGCAACATCTGAAAGAGCTTTCTTCACCTTGAAAAGGGTGTTGACATACCTTCGGTCTTCGATGACCGAACAACGACTTAACAACTGTACACTGGTACATGTACATAAAGATATCGTGGACACCATGGACTTGACCCCTATTGCTGCTGCCTTCTCGTCTTTCAATGATGAGAGAATGTGCTACTTTGGTTCCGTCAATTAAGCAAGATACATCTGAACGTTGTATGTGTATTTACAACCCCGATTCCAAAAAAGTTGGGACAAAGTACAAATTGTAAATAAAAACGGAATGCAATAATTTACAAATCTCAAAAACTGATATTGTATTCACAATAGAACATAGACAACATATCAAATGTCGAAAGTGAGACATTTTGAAATTTCATGCCAAATACTGGCTCATTTGAAATTTCATGACAGCAACACATCTCAAAAAAGTTGGGACAGGGGCAATAAGAGGCTGGAAAAGTTAAAGGTACAAAAAAGGAACAGCTGGAGGACCAAATTGCAATTCATTAGGTCAATTGGCAATAGGTCATTAACATGACTGGGTATAAAAAGAGCATCTTGGAGTGGCAGCGGCTCTCAGAAGTAAAGATGGGAAGAGGATCACCAATCCCCCTAATTCTGCGCCGACAAATAGTGGAGCAATATCAGAAAGGAGTTCGACAGTGTAAAATTGCAAAGAGTTTGAACATATCATCATCTACAGTGCATAATATCATCAAAAGATTCAGAGAATCTGGAAGAATCTCTGCGCGTGAGGGTCAAGGCCAGAAAACCATACCGGGTGCCCGTGATCTTCGGGCCCTTAGATGCCACTGCATCAATACAGGCATGCTTCTGTATTGGAAATCACAAAATGGGCTCAGAAATATTTCCAGAGAACATTATCTGTGAACACAGTTCACCGTGCCATCCGCCGTTGCCAGCTAAAGCTCTATAGTTCAAAGAAGAAGCCGTATCTAAACATGATCCAGAAGTGCAGACGTCTTCTCTGGGCCAAGGCTCATTTAAAATGGACTGTGGCAAAGTGGAAAACTGTTCTGTGGTCAGACGAATCAAAATGTGAAGTTTCTTTATGGAAATCAGGGACGCCGTGTCATTCGGACTAAAGAGGAGAAGGACGACCCAAGTTGTTATCAGCGCTCAGTTCAGAAGCCTGCATCTCTGATGGTATGGGGTTGCATTAGTGCGTGTGGCATGGGCAGCTTACACATCTGGAAAGACACCATCAATGCTGAAAGGTATATCCAGGTTCTAGAGCAACATATGCTCCCATCCAGACGACGTTTCTTTCAGGGAAGACCTTGCATTTTCCAACATGACAATGCCAAACCACATACTGCATCAATTACAGCATCATGGCTGTGTAGAAGAAGGGTCCGGGTACTGAACTGGCCAGCCTGCAGTCCAGATCTTTCACCCTGTGGCAGCGGGGGCGTGGTCAAGCACCGGTCTGTGACAGGAGGGCGGAGTCAGGGAAGGTAAGTGGCAGAATCACGACACCTGAGAACAATTAACCCCGAAATCCCGGCCAATCAGTCCCCAAAATTAAAGAGTGGGTAAGGCGAGGATTAACCGCCGCCTTCACTACGAATTTTTCCCCTCTGAAAATAATGTGGACCGACACCAAAGGGTAGCGGTGAACATCCCCGTGCACACATAACACCTTCACCCCCTGTGCTCCCCCCAATGCCTCGTTTTGAACCAGGCTTTGGCGAATTGAGGTCTGATTACAACCAGAATCCACCAACGCCTGATATGTAGCCCCTTGGATACTCACCGGTATGCGATACGCTCCGGCCCGATCGAGGGCGGCCTCTGGCGCGTCGGGGATCCGAACCACCGCGCCCACTTCCATTGCTGTGCACTGCTGATGAAGGTGGCCCGGCTCCCCGCAGCGCCAGCAAACCGGCCCGGGCTTTCCCTCTGCACCGGTGATCTGGGGCTCACTCACCTGAGGTGGGGGAGAGACAGACACAGAAGGGAGAAACGGGAGGGCACCGCGGGTGCAGCGGGCCGGCTGGGGTGGAGCCAGCCCCCGCCTCCGCGGTGGGGGAATGGGGCGAGGACGGGACACAGGAGGAGGGGGAGAGAGAGAGAGAGAGAGAAGAGGAGAGAAGCGACGATGCCATTGTAAGACTCCCTACGTGTGGGTGGAGCACTGAGGACGGCAGGACAGAGATCAGGGTTGCAAAATGGCTTTATTGCCACACTTTTCAGTGAACAACGTTAGATTGCTTAGACACACACACACAGCCAGCGTCTAGTTCGGAGATCACCCCTCTGCTTTCACTCTCCCTCCTTAAATAGGGCGCGGTCACTGGGAAGACACACACAAACACAGGTTAATTGTTCTCAGGTGTCGTGATTCTGCCACTTACCTTCCCTGACTCCGCCCTCCTGTCACAGACCGGCGCTTGACCACGCCCCCGCTGCCACACACCCATAGAAAACTTTTGGCGCATCATAAAACGGAAGATACAACAAAAAAGACCTAAGACAGTTGAGCAACTAGAATCCCACATTAGACAAGAATGGGTTAACATTCCTATCCCTAAACTTGAGCAACTTGTCTCCTCAGTCCCCAGACGTTTACAGACTGTTGTAAAGAGAAAAGGGGATGTCTCACAGTGGTAAACATGGCCTTGTCCCAACTTTTTTGAGATGTGTTGTTGTCATGAAATTTAAAATCACCTAATTTTTCTCTTTAAATGATACATTTTCTCAGTTTAAAGATTTGATATGTCATCTATGTTCTATTCTGAATAAAATATGGAATTTTGAAACTTCTACATCATTGCATTCCATTTTTATTTACAATTTGTACTTTGTCCCAACTTTTTTGGAATCGGGGTTGTACTCACATGTAAACACAGTAGAAAGTACCAAACCCATGGTAAGAGGGTGTTATCCTCTCAACGATACTAAGTAGACATAATTACATTATAGTATCATTGGTTCTGTTTCATATAGAAAAAAATACATGAAGAAGAAAAAACCTTTATTTGTCACATGCACACTTCAAGCACAGTGAAATTCATCCTCTGCATTTAACCCATCTGAAGCAGTGAACACACCCGCACACACCCAGAGCAGTGGGCAGCCACACCAGAGTGCCTGGGGAGCAGTCAGGGGTTCGGTACCTTGCTCAAGGGCACCTCAGCCCAAGGCCGCCCCACGTCAACCTAACTGCATGTCTTTGGACTGTGGGGGAAACCGGAGCACCCGGAGGAAACCCACGCAGCCACGGGGAGAACATGCAAACTCTACACAGAAAGGCCCTCGCCAGCCGCTGGGCTCGAACCTGGAACCTTCCCGCTTTGAGGCGACCGTGCTAACCACTACACCACCATGCCGCTCCTGGAGTAGGCGGCACGGTGGTGTTGTGGTTAGCACTACACCACCACCATTACATGGATGAAATGTACTCTAATAGAGACATTAAACTTAGCTTTACTCCACCAAAATTTGCCTCTCAAAATGGCGGAAATAGCATTTAGAGGGTTAAAAATTCCAAAATTTCCCAGGGGAGCATGCCCCTGGACCTCCCCCCCGATTTGGCGCGCCTTTGGCATATCAGCCCTCCATCCAAAACTTCCTGCCGCCGCCTCTGAATTAAAGGTTATGTCTCAATTTTAAGCTGTTAAGCTCAAGCCACACTTGCTGTGTGGATGTGTATGGTTATTATCAGGGAGTAAACCGAGGCGATATTAATAAATAATTGTAGACTGAGCTGCTTGTGCATACGCCGTTCTTTAGATAGTATGATATTTTTGTTTGAGAAGACTCAAACTAAAGCCCAAGCTACAGTCATGTACAGTCATGACTTTAAAATTCTAAATCATATTAGAAATCCCCAGAAGACGCTTTGAAAAAGCTTTGCTTTAGTGTGTATCTAATTACCAGCTGCTTTTTTGCTAAAACGTCCTTAAAATGCTATCAGTTTCTCCGCAAGTCGTATTTCCACTCACTATTAGCATGTAGATCTCTTGCTCCATCATCATCATCATCATCATCATCATCATCACTCTCTCTCTTGCTGTCTCATACACTGCAAAAACCCGGCTTACAAAAACAAGAAAAAAAAGTAATAAAATGAGGAATATTTTACTTAAAATAAGCAAAATTATCCGCCAACAGAACAAGAAAATTTGACTTGGCAAGATTTTTAAAAACAAGTAAATATATCTAGCTTTAGAAACCCCACAGATGTCTTAAAACTAGTGTATTTATACTAAAAACAAGTAAAGTTGTACTACTCACTTTAACATGCTAGATACTTTGTCCCCCAACCAACAGTTTGACTATTTCATCTGGGCGTATTGGTGTGCTCTGTTTAAGTAAGTGTTTATACCAACTGAGACCGCCAAATAAATCACAATCAAAACAACAAACTAATCCATTTTGTAGCCTATTTTTGTTGCCAGATTGACAATACAACAATTCATTTAATTTAGTTATCTGTTTTGTGTGAGGAGATTAAAAGAAAGGATAAGATGCTTGAAATAAGAAATTCTGACTTTGACAAACTTGTCATGGTTAATATAACACCGATGAAATTATGGTAATTCTCATTTTAAGACAGAACTTACTCATAACCAGTAATAAAATCTCAATAACAAGTTATAATACCTTATTAAGATAATTGAGGGGAAAAATGCTTAAAGTAAGTGAAATGCTCTTACACAAAACCTGCCTGGAAAGGAGAATTATCTTGGCAGACAAATAACAAGCATATTTTGTCTTGATTTAAGATATTTAATCTTGGTTAGATTTTACTTTTTGCAGTGTACACACCCTCACACTCAACACTGCAAAAAATGGCCTTTCAAAAATAAGAAATAAAAGATTAAAACAAAGCATATTTGCTTGAATCAGGTGAAAAAAAATCTGCCAGTGGAACTAGTCAAATTTGACTTGGTAAGATTTCTTAAAGTAAGATGAAAAATCTAACCTGTTTTTAGATGAAATAATTCCAGAATAAGATTGGGGAACTTATTATGCGAGATCTGATTAACTCAAAATAATCAAAATAGTTCTTATAACAAGATCGTACTTCTTACATTTAGCCATTCAGGTCATTTTTATTTTTCATTTTAAGGGTATTTCACTTAAATTCATGACAAAGTCTTAGCAGTAAAAACTGAATTTAAGATAAATATACTAATATTAGGATTGTTAAATTCTACAACTAAGCATTGCTAGCTTAAAAGATTCTCCTTTTGTGACCTGTAATTAGTAAAATACTCTAGATATGAGACCAGAGACTATCTTGAATCAAGTTGACGACACGTGTAGCATTGCAACAACAAGTTTATTTTTTTTTCCCATTTCAACATTCAAACATTAAAACATCTCTTAAGATTCCACTTCCCCAGGACCTCAGGCACCAAAAAAAAAAAAAAAAGTCTACGCATTTTGACTTACAATGCTTACACAACGCCAAAGCAACAGTGCATTTTGGGGGCACTGACTATTCATGTGTACGAGGGGTTTACAAGATCAGGCACAAAAAAAAACCAACCAAAAAAAAAAAAACCACTGAACTTAACTCACAGCATTCCAAAAAGACCTCACTAAAACGCCCTCCACTCACTCATAGCCTTTTTGAAGGCACTTGTCTGGTCTAGAGTCTGTACAGCATCTAGAAGGAGCTCACTCTGAATGACTGAGAAAACAGTCGCAGTAAACTTAGGATCTGTAAGGTGGAGTTGAATTGTAATGAAAGATTCAAAGATTTCAGTAAAGTTCATTTATTCCCAAAACAAGCATGCTTTGTTTTTTTTCTTGAAACAAGATGAACCGCATTTGACAAAATGTCCAAAATGTACTTACTTGTTTTAAAAAAAACCTTGTTTTATTTTCAAAGGTGCTCCAAATAAGACTTTTTCAAGACATTTTATACAAGATTTTCAAGATGGACTGTCTAAAAACTAGCCTTTCTAGCTAAATGAGGTTTTGCTTGTTGGGCAATTATGTCTTATAATAAGGGTGGCTAGATGTTTTGACTTGAAAATAGACAAATAAACTTCCTAAGATTTTTATTTTTTGCAGTGAAATAGCAATAGATCTTGTGATTTGCTCAAAGCCATGATGTTTTGTTTAACCTTTTGAACAGCAGCCCAGTTTTTCCACTCTGAGCCCTCCTCCAGTCACAGGTTGCTGTGGCTCACCATGTGCCTCGAGCCACAGCATTACACACCAGTCCAGTTTCACCATTACAGTTTTTCAGAGAATACACATACAGTAAACATGCACAAAATACACCCCCCACACACAGTCTACTTCTCAGATATACAGTGGTGCTTGAAAGTTTGTGAACCCTTTAGAATTTTCTATATTTCTCCATAAATATGACCTAAAACATCATCAGATTTTCACACAAGTCCTAAAAGTAGATAAACAGAACCCAGTTAAACAAATGAAACAAAAATATTATACTTGGCCATTTATTTATTGAGAAAATGATCCAATATTACATATCTGTGAGTGGCAAAAGTATGTGAACCTTGGCTTTCAGTATCTGGTGTGATCCAGTAACTGTTGATCAGTCCTGCACACCAGCTTGGAGGAATTTTAGCCCGTTCCTCCGTACAGAACAGCTTCAACTTTAGGATGTTGGTGGGTTTCCTCACATGAACTGCTCGCTTCAGGTCCTTCCACAACATTTCGATTGGATTAAGGTCAGGACTTTGACTTGGCCATTCCAAAACATTAACTTTATTCTTCTTTAACCATTCTTTGGTAGAACGACTTGTGTGCTTAGGGTCGTTGTCTTGCTGCATGACCCACCTTCTCTTGAGATTCAGTTCATAAACAGATGTCCTGTCATTTTCCTTTAGAATTCGCTGGTATAATTCAAAATTCATTGTTCCATCAATGATGGCAAGCTGTCCTGGCCCAGATGCAGCAAAACAGGCCCAAACCATGATACTACCACCACCATGTTTCACAGATGGGATAAGGTTCTTATGCTGGAATGCAGTGTTTTCCTTTCTCCAAACATAATGCTTCTCATTTAAACCAAAAAGTTCTATTTTGGTCTCATCTGTCCACAAAACATTTTTCCAATAGCCTTCTGCCTTGTCCACGTGATCTTTAGCAACACTGCAAAAAATGATTTCTTGTTGAGAGAAAATATCTTTAATATGGGTGAATTTATCTATTATTTCTTATTAGAAGTTTACTAAAACTCAAATACAAGATTATTTAGCTTACTTTGAGACGCTTTTACTAATTTCAAGCCTTAAATTTTCTTATTCTATTGGCAGATAATTTTGCTTCTTTCTAGAATTGAATGCTTAAAATGAGCAAAATTATCTGCCAATAGAATAAGAAAATTTAAGGCTTGAAATTAGTAAAAGCGTCTCAAAGTAAGCTAAATAATCTTATATTTGAGTTCTAGTAAACTTCTAATAAGAAATAATAGATAAATTCACCCATATTAAAGATATTTTCTCTCAACAAGAGATCATTTTTTTGCAGTGAAACTGCAGATGAGCAGCAATGTTCTTTTTGGAGAGCAGTGGCTTTCTCCTTGCAACCCTGCCATGCACACCATTGTTGTTCAGTGTTCTCCTCATGGTGGACTCATGAACATTAACATTAGCCAATGTGAGAGAGGCCTTCAGTTGCTTAGAAGTTACCCTGGGGTCCTTTGTGACCTCGCTGTCTATTACACTCCTTGCTCTTGAAGTGATCTTTGTTGGTTGACCACTCCTGGGGAGGGTAACAATGGTCTTGAATTTCCTCCATTTGTACACAATCTGTCTGACTGTGGATTGGTGGAGTCCAGACTCTTTAGAGATGGTTTTGTAACCTTTTCCAGCCTGATGAGCATCAACAACGCTTTTTCTGAGGTCCTCAGAAATCTCCTTTGTTCATGCCATGATACACTTCCACAAACATGTGTTGTGAAGATCAGACTTTGATAGATCCCTGTTCTCTAAATAAAACAGGGTGCCCACTCACACCTGATTGTCATCCCATTGATTGAAAACACCTGACTCTAATTTCACCTTCAAATTAACTGCTAATCCTCGAGGTTCACATACTTTTGCCACTTACAGATATGTAATACTGGATTATTTTCCTCAATAAATAAATGACCAAGTATAATATTTTTGTCTCATTTGTTTAACTGGGTTCTCTTTATCTACTTTTAAGACTTGTGTGAAAATCTGATGATATTTTAGGTCATATTTATGCAGAAATATAGAAAATTCTAAAGGGTTCACAAACTTTCAAGCACCACTGTATAGTCCTAAACACATGGCTTCATCTGACCGACTCGGATGTTCCCTGATTTAATATGAGATCGATTTACGAACCTGCAGGCTCAGAGTCGTACACACACTCACACCAGCATGTCGCTATTATGTCTTACAATATGAGTATTATTAGAACTATTGATCATGCAGCATACAATTGTGATGATCCATTTTCTCCTGTAGAACATCTGAACATTGGATTTACATTTAGTTATTTATTTTCAAGCTATGTTCGACATCATATAATGAGAAATCAAGCTTGGAAGTAGCAGAGACATTTTTTGGAGAACATGTCGAAGTCCCAGAATATGACGGAGTTGTTTGGAGTTATGGCAGAGACTTGGTTCGGTTCAGTTTGGCTCAGCTTGGCTTGGCTTGGCTTGGCTAGTCAGCGATCTTCACGAAGGCGAGTGCGATGATATTGACTGCGGTAACTTGAAGCATTGTAAGTGGGTGTGTTTGAGCAGAATGTACGGTGGAGGAAGTGAAACAGCTAGACAGTCAAAAGGACTAAAGTGCCACTGCATTGTTCTCTTGAACCGGAGATAAAATGGTAGTCCGATTGGCATAGGGACCATACGAAACTGTTAACCAAAGTCAATAAGAGAAGCTCAAACTGGAAAAATCAACTTAGAAATGTACTACAAGTAAGTAAATCTAGGAGGATTAATTTATGTAATTTATAAAGAATAATATTTAAGATGTTCTGGATGGATTTTTCCTTTAAAGACTCTCTGATAGAAGAGTGTTTGCTTTGCTTTGCTTGGGGTTTTGCATAATTTTATATAGCTAAATATATCCGATAACAGTAATTTCAGTCATGTTTCTCATTTATAGATGAATAAAAATAGCCTTTTACTGTATTACATTCATTCATTTGAGTGAACGAATGAATTCAGGCTCATACTCCAAGGTTAAATAATTGAATCTAAGCATTAATTAAAACCAGGACTCAGGGGTGTCGACATTGTTTTACGACGAGGCAGTTATCATTCTATGTTACCGCCGTTCCACTTACACCCTTGTATAAACTTCACATTTAACTTGTGTTAAAAAATTTTGCAGACAGTCAATGCTCACAACAATACATGCATAATTTAAATTATTATAATGAAAAAAAAAACTGAAGGAGAAAATATTCTTGAAATGAAACTCAGAAATATGTTATGTATTGTTTTTAGAGGTGAGAGTTTAAAAGTGGCGGCACGGTGGTGTAGTGTTTAGCGCTGTCACCTCACAGCAAGAAGGTCCGGGTTCGAGCCCCGTGGCCGGCGAGGGCCTTTCTGTGCGGAGTTTGCATGTTCTCCCCGTGTCCGCGTGGGTTTCCTCCGGGTGCTCCGGTTTCCCCCACAGTCCAAAGACATGCAGGTTAGGTTAACTGGTGACTCTAAATTGACCGTAGGTGTGAATGTGGGTGTGAATGGTTGTCTGTGTCTATGTGTCAGCCCTGTGATGACCTGGCGACTTGTCCAGGGTGTACCCCGCCTTTCGCCCGTAGTCAGCTGGGATAGGCTCCAGCTTGCCTGCGACCCTGTAGAACAGGATAAAGTGGCTAGAGATAATGGATGGATGGATGGATGGATGGATGGATGTTTACTTTTTTAAATAAAGCCGTCCTCCTGCTACAACTGTACACAGGTTGCCATGTAAATAAATGTATAGAAAAGTAATTTATTTTATTACATTCAAGGTCAGTTTAACAGAATTGGCCTCTCAGAAAAAGCTAGTCAGGAATATAAGCCATAGTTATCTCTGCCAACTTTGTTGGAAGAGGTTATGTTTTTGCCTCTGTTTGTTTGCCTGTTCCTGACATAATGCAAAAAGTAGTGAACGGATTTGGATGAAATTTGGAGGAAAGGTGGACCATGGGTCAAGGAACAATTGATTAGATTTTTTTGGTAGTCCTCGGCGTGACTTTAAACTGCAACTGGTGGTGAGTTTCAGGTCTGGGAGGACTTGAGTATTGGGGAAAGTGGAGTTACCCCTTAATCACCATGCCTGGGTTCCAGCTATAGGTTAAATAGTACATCATCAATAAGGTACTGGTAGCAGGGTACTTTTTGGTGCAATGGGGCAGATGAACCCAACAGGGTCAATGGCACACCACCAGATGGCATGTGGAAGAGCCACTCAAATGGCCAACAGATGGCATCACTCGGCAAGTCAGTTGTCACTGCTGGGCAGCTTCCATACCCATCAGGTCTGTGGCACTTTTGTGCACCACTTGGCATCAGATCTGGAGGTCCAGAGAGACAACATGACGGGGGCATGACATTGTTTGTCTTACCTTATTGTGCAAGGTGCTTCGTTAGGAGAGGAGAATAGTATGCAAGAGCTCACAAAGCCAGACATTCCGTGGCGGCTCGGCCTGGCCATTTGTGCCGCCGCGGGTGACTCTGTCTCTCTGGTGTAGGCCTCGTGGCCCATCTGCGTTTCTACGCATCCTAATGAAGCAGTCATCATCGCTAGTGACGGACAGCTGCCGCTGATTAGATTTTGATGCAAATCCAGATATGTATGTGGATCCAGGATTTTTTTGTCTTTTTCCAACGTAGCTCAAAAAGTAATGAACGGATTTGGATGAAATTTGGTGGACAGCTTTAGTATTCCATCACCTTTGATGGCAAAAACAGGCAATGCTATGGAGTCACAGCAATGCCATAAAATAGAATAAATCTGTAAAAGAATGAGAAAATAAATGGTGCAATTGAATAAGAAAATAAATAAAAATGAAAGAATAGGAAAATAAATGCTTTTCACTCTTGCTTTTGCTAGTCCTTGAAGAGCTAAAAAAAATGGCTGCTTAGTGTAGTGAGTAGTTTCACTGCCTCTGAGCTTGAAGGTCTCAACTTGAAGTTATTTGCCTCAACTTCAATTTGCTTTTATTCTGGGACTCTTTCAAATCATGCTGGCTGTATGAAAAAAAAAACCAAACAAACCTGTGTAAATGCAACTCATTTTATTCAGACAATTGGAAAGGCCCCTATTTTTTTATATACGAACTTTGTTATGGATTTCTATTTTATGACTTCTACACTATCGAGTCAAAACATTACAAAAATATTTTAAAGTCCCAAACGTTCATTTTTTTCCAGCACAAAATTAAATGTTATAGGGAAAAAAAAGGTTTGTATCTGAGCAGCATATTCCATAAGTGAGCACTTTTTCAGATTAAAAAAGAAAACATAATGAAGGCTGCTGGGTTTTGGTGCAAAATGAAGAAGCGAGTGTGACAGTCAAAGTGTCCAGAAGAACTGTGGCTGGTTCTGGAAGATGCTCAGTAAAACCTACAGCTCATTTCCGCATCAAACTGACCTCACTGGACCTCAGACTACTATTTTTACCTCCGCCAAGGAGGTCATGTTTTCGGAAGCATTGGTTTGTTTGTTTGTTTGTTGGTTTGTTGGTTGGTTGGTTGGTTGGTTGGTTGGTTGGTTGGTTTGTTTGTTGGTTTGTCTGTTAGCAACATTACGGAAAAAGTAAAGAACGAATTGTTCTGAAATATTTTCCAGAGGTGTGACTGGGCACAAGTAACAATCCATTAAATTTTGGCGGTGATCCGGATCACCTTCTGGATCCCGGATTTTTTTAAAGGATTAATTTTTTCCCCATTGAAATGAATGGGCGTGCGACGCAAAAAACAGATTTTTCCTTCTGTAGGCCAAACCGTAAGGTGTAAAGTCATGAAACTTGGTACACTGATAGAGGAGTGGACCCTGATTGATTTCATCAAGTTTCATTTTGGTACGTCTCACGCTCTAGCGCCACCAACTGATCACAGTCTTACATGCGTTCATGCACGTAACTTTTGATCCGTATGTCCAATTTTCATAAGTCTGGTACCGTTGGAATCCTTGGAGCTAGACGATTCCAACGCACCCTATGAAGTCATTCTCTGCCTAATTAGATTTTCCGCCATTTTGAATTTTGTCCAAAGTGAAAGTAGAGTGACTCTGGCCGCATGTTTTGTCCGATCATCACAAAACTTGGCACACATGATCTCCAGTGCATGCCTAATGAATGATATTTGTTTCGCTCTCATAGGTCAAAGCGTTCGTCCGTGGCAGCCAATCAAAATCGATGGCGAAGCCACCAAACAGGAAGTGAGCTCATATCACGGAAACGCTTTGACTTATCAAGACCATATTTAGTGGCATGACTTTGGAACCATCCAAACTACCCTCATCAAATATGGTGTCATTTGGCCACTAGGGGGCGTCACAATTAGCAAAAACGTATTTTTGCTCATATCTCAGAAACGCTTTGACGTATCAAGACCATATTTGTTGAGATGACTTTCGGCACCAGTTCATGTACCCTCATCAAATTTTGTGTCATTTGGCCACTAGGGGGTGCCACAATGAGCAAAAACGTGTTTTGGGTCATATCTCTTTACGGATTTAGAATTACATCTACATTTTCATGTTAGTGATGCTCTGGGATGTCCCTGTAACCAGTCTGTCATCTCCGTATGAGAATCCACCTTGTGTCTTGGCCAAACTTTTGCGTGTTGGCACAAAACTTGTCGTGTGGGCGTGCAGTCGCCTCTCTTGCCGGGTCGCCATGGCGGCGCACCTGAGCAAGCACACGTTCGCATTTTCTCCAGAAATGCATTCTAGTTATTATTATTACCTCTGCCAAGGAGGTTATGTTTTCGGTAGCATTGGTTTGTTTGTTTGTTTGTTTGTTTGTTTGTTTGTTTGTTTGTTTGTTTGTTTGTTGGTTGGTTGGTTGGTTGGTTGGTTGGTTGGTTTGTTGGTTGGTTGGTTTGTCTGTTAGCAACATTACGGAAAAAGTAATGAACCGATTGCTCTGAAATTTTTTCCAGAGGTGTGACTGGGCACAAGTAACAATCCATTAAATTTTGGCGGTGATCCGGATCACCTTCTGGATCCTGGATTTTTTTAAAGGATTCTTGGCGGAGGTCTGCGCACTCCGAGTGCTTTTCTAGTTTTTAAAGCAAAGGGTCGTCTCACACCAAATATTGACTTTGTTTCATTTATTACGGCTTACTGATTGCTGTTTATAGTATTTTTTTTAATGTTGAAACATTTCATTTCATTATTTTTAAGCCATTTTTGGTCGACAGCATTTCTTTACATGCGCCTAAGACTTTTGCACAGAACTGTACATCATTGAAGTTTTCTATGTTTTGATGCATTATTTGGTGAAACAAATGCCAATTTAGTGAGTGAACCAAGAAAGGTCAACAAATCATTGGCACATCTACTGTAGTTCCAGAGAGCTGATTAGCTGAAATAGAGTTGTTGGAATCTGTGAAAAAGGAACACGGCAGATATCAGTTGCTGAAACAAAAACACACACAAAAAAATAGCAGGATTTTATACTGTAGATGTCTGGTTTTGTGTTAAAACAAACCTGTTGAACAGAAAGATGGCACCAGTGTCAGTCCGCCGATGGTACAGGTTCAGCTTTTTCCAGGTTGTTGGCTTTTGCACTTGAACACTTGACATGCACACATTATATGTGTACAGGTATATTACAACGATTATATACAGGATCTAGCCTACTGCTCAGATTTTTACCCTATTTAACAATTATTCACAGCAGACGAAGTGAATATCGCTGAATTATAACTGAGACGAAGTTGAGGTTATTATTCACCGATATTCACTGAGCCTGAGGTGGATAATTGTTTTAGTATAAATACACAGGTGATTATTTTTAAAAAAATATATTCAAAATAATAATTTATTTCAAGCTTCTAAAGTGGCATGCGAATGTAATAACGATGCGGCGCAGACCTGTGTCACTTATCTACACCAATTTGCATAAAATACTTTGTTTTGAAATCAATGAAATAAATTACAATTCCACTTTACCTTTGAATAGTTTTAGACCAAACTTTAGAGCATCTTTAGTGCTTTTAGGAACAGCATTTTCTTTCATCATTTGTAATTCTTCCTCAGTTACGGTGAGGCGATTGGCCGCCATTTTGCCGAGTCACTTGAGGCGATTATCGAGAAATAGTCGGAATTTCTCGACTAATCAGTACACGCGATTTTCTATAATCACCTGTGTATTTTTAACAGTTATTCCATGAAATCGAGTCGTACATGAGCTGACAGCCGACGAGGCGCGTAGCACCGAGTTGTCTATAAGCCGTGTATGATGAGATTGAGTGGAATAACTGTTTTATTCTATCCACAGTAACTGGATTTTGAGAAACGGAGCATTTTTATTTTTTCCAAATTTGATAAATAAAAACTTTATAGAAAGCATCTGATAAAATCATTTCCGCTTAGAATGTAAACAAACCGGCGAAATGACACTAGCAATTTGTGAAAAATGCTATAATAATAATAACAATTCTTGAAAAATGAAAAATATATACATTCTTACCATCAAATACTTTCATTCCATATTTTGTTGGGGGCTTTTTTTGTATTTTTTTGGGTTTTGTTTTCGAGTAGAGTTTTTATTTCGTCCTCAGTTGGTTCAGCAACACGCTCCGCCATTTTGTTTTTCTCTACTCATGGTATATGAGCTGATAGTAGTAGAGTAGCCAATCAGAGTGCACAATTGCTCATATCCAGTGAATGTGGATAGAATAAATACAACCCCGATTCCAAAAAAGTTGGGACAAAGTACAAATTGTAAACAAAAACGGAACGCAATGATGTGGAAGTTTCAAAATTCCATATTTTATTCAGAATAGAACATAGATGACATATCAAATGTTTAAACTGAGAAAATGTATCATTTAAAGAGAAAAATTAGGTGATTTTAAATTTCATGACAACAACACATCTCAAAAAAGTTGGGACAAAGCCATGTTTCCCACTGTGAGACATCCCCTTTTCTCTTTACAACAGTCTGTAAACGTCTGGGGACTGAGGAGACAAGTTGCTCAAGTTTAGGGATAGGAATGTTAACCCATTCTTGTCTAATGTAGGATTCTAGTTGCTCAACTGTCTTAGGTCTTTTTTGTCGTATCTTCCGTTTTATGATGCGCCAAATGTTTTCTATGGGTGAAAGATCTGGACTGCAGGCTGGCCAGTTCAGTACCCGGACCCTTCTTCTACGCAGCCATGATGCTGTAATTGATGCAGTATGTGGTTTGGCATTGTCATGTTGGAAAATGCAAGGTCTTCCCTGAAAGTGACGTCGTCTGGACGGGAGCATATGTTGCTCTAGAACCTGGATATACCTTTCAGCATTGATGGTGTCTTTCCAGATGTGTAAGCTGCCCATGCCACACGCACTAATGCAACCCCATACCATCAGAGATGCAGGCTTCTGAACTGAGCGCTGATAACAACTTGGGTCGTCCTTCTCCTCTTTAGTCCGAATGACACGGCGTCCCTGATTTCCATAAAGAACTTCAAATTTTGATTCATCTGACCACAGAACAGTTTTCCACTTTGCCACAGTCCATTTTAAATGAGCCTTGGCCCAGAGAAGATGTCTGCGCTTCTGGATCATGTTTAGATACAGCTTCTTCTTTGAACTATAGAGTTTTAACTGGCAACGGCGGATGGCACGGTGAATTGTGTTCACAGATAATGTTCTCTGGAAATATTCCTGAGCCCATTTTGTGATTTCCAATACAGAAGCATGCCTGTATGTGATGCAATGCCGTCTAAGGGCCCGAAGATCACAGGCACCCAGTATGGTTTTCCAGCCTTGACCCTTACGCACAGAGGCCAAGTTTACATTAGACCGTATCTGTCTCGTTTTCTTCGCGGATGCACTGTCCGTTTACATTAAAACGCCTGGAAACGCCGGGAAACGGGAATCCGCCAGGGTCCACGTATTCAATCCAAATCGTGTCTGGTCCGGTGCTGTGTAAACATTGAGAATACGCGGATACACTGTGCTGAGCTCTAGCTGGCGTCGTCATTGGACAACGTCACTGTGACATCCACCTTCCTGATTCGCTGGCGTTGGTCATGTGACGCGACTGCTGAAAAATGGCACGGACTTCCGCCTTGTATCACCTTTCATTAAAGAGTATAAAAGTATGAAAATACTGCAAATACTGATGCAAATACTGCCCATTGTGTAGTTATGATTGTCTTTAGGCTTGCCATCCTTCCACTTGCAAGTGGTAAGTGACGCGCATGCCCGACATGCACTGAGATCACACACACAGCGGCTCAGTCCCAAATCACTGCTCGTGCGCTATACTCGCGCACTCTGTGAGCTGCGCAGGGCCGGAGTGCGCACCCTCCAGAGGGCACTCGCTGTTCAGGGCGGAGTGATTTGGAGCGCAGGATGCCTGCGGAGCCGAGCGTATCCGTGTATTGGCGTTGCTATGTGCACGCGAATCGTGTATTGGCATTGCTGTGTGCACACTAATCGTTTTAAAAACGTTAATCTGATGATCCGCTGATACGGTCTAATGTAAACCCCACCAGAGATTCTTCCAGATTCTCTGAATCTTTTGATGATATTATGCACTGTAGATGATGATATGTTCAAACTCTTTGCAATTTTACACTGTCGAACTCCTTTCTGATATTGCTCCACTATTTGTGGGCGCAGAATTAGGGGGATTGGTGATCCTCTTCCCATCTTTACTTCTGAGAGACGCTGCCACTCCAAGATGCTCTTTTTATACCCAGTCATGTTAATGACCTATTGCCAATTGACCTAATGAGTTGCAATTTGGTCCTCCAGCTGTTCCTTTTTTGTACCTTTAACTTTTCCAGCCTCTTATTGCCCCTGTCCCAACTTTTTTGAGATGTGTTGCTGTCATGAAATTTCAAATGAGCCAATATTTGGCATGAAATTTCAAAATGTCTCACTTTCGACATTTGATATGCTGTCTATGTTCTATTGTGAATACAATATCAGTTTTTGAGATTTGTAAATTATTGCATTCCGTTTTTATTTACAATTTGTACTTTGTCCCAACTTTTTTGGAATCGGGGTTGTACTAATATACTTTATTAACTACCTAAATGCATATATTGATCTGTCCTGTTATTACCTATGACCGCTTACATGATCATCAGACCACGCAAGCAGCCATTAGAGTATTTATTCACTTATTCTTTTGATCAACATGACAACAACAACAACAACAACAATGTAGCTATGTCTGGATTACAAGCCTTTAGCTATAAAACCCAAACGTGAAGGGACTGTTTAGCTTTCGCAAGACACAAATCAAGTGGACCAAGAAATGAAATTTGAGGATGTTCTGACTGAAATGGTATATGAGGTACGTATGTAAGATAACACCGTATTGTTGTTATATTTAATCCTGTTCTGGTATAAACCTGAGTAAAACACCCCAGGGACGTTGATATTGTGCTACAGCTGCATAATGACTCACATTCAGCTCTGCTGTGTTTTGCGACACTGAAATGGTTCGGAGTTTCAGTGAATTTGTGCGTTTCGCAGATCCAGTTCTGTGCCACTGTTATTGTGGGCATTAATATTTGAGATGCAGCATGATAATTGCACATGTGCAGGTGACTAATTGAATTAGATAAGGATCTGAGCAGGGCAACAGAAACATAGGTTAATATCCTGACTGGAGATATAGTGCCGTGTTGAAATCTAAATGAATCAACATCCAAATTGCCCTCATTAGACACGCTATCACCGGAGATGGTGTTTTTCTGTTGTGTGCTTCATGTTGGTTTGGGGATATTTTGCCTGAGAGGAGCAAAACAAAGCAAGATTTCTGCTCTTTGAGGGTAAATTTGATAAATATTTGAAAGGAAATCAGTTATATAACATTATTATGATAGTTCAGTGTGTTAGCAATCTCTCTCTCTCTCTCTCTCTGCGCATATGATTTTTATGATTTTTAAATTAATTTAATCTGTACACCATACACAGACAATTTATTTCACTGAGCCAAGATCAAACTTGACACTGAGATTTTCAGCATCATTAAAATAACTTGGAGTGTTATACATTTCTGCAAAAACATTTTAAGAAAATGGAAACAGGACAAATTGGATTTTTATAATCCGTTTTATTAGTTACATTTAACGACTATAGGAGCTACAGACAGTCCTCTCTCACCAGTGTCTCTCTTTTCTCTTTCTTGAAGTTAATAAAACGGCAAAATATAAATAAACAAATATATCAAGTCAAAAGTCAAAGTCCTTCCTGTGCTAGGACCTGGTCTTCCCAGGCAGTCTCCCGTCCCAGTACTAACCAGGCTCTTAAGGTGTGTTGGGTGGCACGATCTCCACTTCTATAGCCCTCGGCCTTTCGCCTATACAGCTAGGATTACATTGGGGGCCTAGTCCTCTAGTAATCGTGAAAGTTTGACTCCCTGCCACATCTGTATTGCAGCGTGCCTTGCCAGATGGCAGTAGGTACCATTTTTATGATGGTTTTAGTATGACCTGACCGCGAGTGGAACTCGCAATCTCCCAGTCAAGAGGCAGACATGCTAACCACTAGGCTAGCTTGCGGTCAACCAACCAAACAAATAAATTAATTTAAAAAAACAAAAAACAGCAGCTTGTCTTGTTACTAAAAAACCCACAAAGTGCAAACTCCTGTGTCCTGAAGATTTTTCCATGTTGAAAAACTTACTGCCTGTTACAAAGCACTGACACTGGAGACTCCTTCCATAAATGTTAAATACACATTTCTGTATACAAAGCTACACTCTAATCTCAACTCAGAATTTCTGCTTTTCTCAGCTGGCGTAGTCCTGAATAGCCTTGATCGCTGTATAAACTGTTTTGATAACAGTGACCTCAGAACGTGACGAGTCAGCTGGAAACATCAGACTATTTCAACAGCTCGGCTAATCCCACTAATACCTGGAAAAAAAAAAGCATCTTTTTTTTTATGAGATATTCAGCAGAATCTGATGTGATCATTACAGAAACAGTCAGCTAGTGTCAGTGAAAGGATTTAGTGCATAAAGATTCAGGTTTATGCATGCTTTAAGAGGAAAATTTGGATAAAGAACACATTTCTCTCTGCAGTTTACAAAGCAATGGAGAGTATGTTTCTCTGACATTGCACCAGACACTGAGAGCTTAAAATATCGCTGAATGCTTTTTGTTAGTGTGCATTTACCAGAGATGAAGTCAAGAACATTCAAAATCACATTTTTAACTGGTCGGCTCAGATATTCCAGAATGGAGAACAAGCTGAAACAGAATCCAACTTGGTGATAAAACGAGACCGTCGGTGACAGTGTAGCTCACTCCGGCCCCATCTAGTCCAGAAGGAACGGTCTAAAGTGTGCAATAAATGTTACAAGCTATATACACTATATACAAGCTATACATAGACGCTATATACGCCCTAGGAATAGCAACCTATTTGCAAAGAAAGAATCCAAAATGGTGAGGAATTGACCGAGGAGAAGTGATTTTTGTTGAACTGTTCATTAAGGCTTAATTAGTCCGTAATTCCATTAATAATTGTAATTAAGCAAATCTGGGTAGAAGTTATATGCACTCTAGGTACCCCTACGTTCATGCCAGAAAGAATCAAAATCGGTGAAGAATTGAGGAAGAAGAAGCGATTTGTGTGGAAACTGCTCGTTAGGGCTTAATTACTCCATATCTTCATTATTAATTGCAATTATGCAAATTTAGGTTGAAGCTAGGGCAGCACAGTGGTGTAGTGGTTAGCACGGTCGCCTCACAGCAAGAAGGTCCGGGTTCAAGCCCAGCGGCCAGCGAGGGCCTTTCTGTGCGGAGTTTGCATGTTCTCCCCGTGTCTGCGTGGGTTTCCTCCGGGTGCTCCGGTTTCCCCCACAGTCCAAAGACATGCAGGTTAGGTTAACTGGTGACTCTAAATTGAGCGTAGGTGTGAATGTGAGTGTGAATGGTTGTCTGTGTCTATGTGTCAGCCCTGTGATGACCTGGCGACTTGTCCAGGGTGTACCCCGCCTTTCGCCCGTAGTCAGCTGGGATAGGCTCCAGCTTGCCTGCGACCCTGTAGAACAGGATAAAGCAGCTAGAGATAATGAGATGAGATGAGATGAGATGGATGATGCCAGATGGATGACGGACAAACAACGGACAGCACATGATGGTATAAGCTCACTGGCCTGTTGGCCGGATGAACTTATAATAATCCTCATCCAACCGGCTAGTTAGAGGGAAGTGACTTGCAATATTCCCCTAATGTATATTAATTTACCAAGTAGGAGATTATTTTCAGCCCTGCAGTGGATTGCCGCTCTGCCCAAGGTGTTTCCCACCTGTTGCCCAAAGTCAGCTGGGATTGGCTCCAGGTTCCCCCATGACCCAGCCGGATAAGTGCTATAGATAATGGAGGGATGAATATAAAGAGACTGTAGTTTTGTTGAGTCCATAAATAATGAGCCCGACCCAGATGAAGGGTTTGGCAGATGGATTTCAGAGCAAGACCAAGATACTGAATAACAAGACCCAGACATGAGCACGACTATAAATGATGATACAGACATCAACACATGAACACGGAGACCCAGACCTAGATGGAGGAACAAACCCCAGACTAACATTGTCGTTTTCAAGACCCAGACCAAAAGCCTGAACATAAAACCCATACTAAGACGAAGGACACATTTATGTGGTCTCAAATGTTCTCAAAAGTTCTCAAGAGTAAGCACTGAGACCCAGACCAAGACTGAGAAATGATAGACAGACAAAGACCAAGGGTAATGAGACTCTGAATAATAGGACCAACACCAATCTCCTAAGTACTAAGGCTCTTAGTAATGAGCCTCAAACCAAGACATTGAATAGTGAGACACAGACCAGATACCACTCCTGAGGAATGATACCCAGATCAGGACTCTGAGTAATGACACTCAGACCAAGACTTTGAATAATGAAACCCAGACCAGATTCCCACCCCAACTATGTTTACATTTACATCATTTAGCATATGCCTTTAAGCAGACCGACTTATAGAAGTGCTTTATAGTATCTATTAAAAACATAGCCTCATGCTAGTTCACTAGGTCAGGGACTAAGAATACCATTGAGCTGCAACCCTGTTGGAGAAAATTAATACAATATGAAGGAAAACACTCAAGGCAAGGGATTTTTAAATAGAAGTGTTAATTCAAGTGCTTGGTGAAGACATAAGTGTTTAGTTTTCAATGAAAGACTGACAGCTGTTCAGACAGCCAGGGGAAGTCTATTCCACTACCTAGTTGCCAGGACAGAAAAGAGTCTTGATACATGTCTTCATTGTGAGAAGTGATAGTAAGTAGTGATACCAATGATAATGAGAACAAGACTCTGAATAATGAGACTCAAACCAAAATGCTGAGTAGCAAGGCCCAGATCTGAGCAATAATGCCAAGACTCTCCAGACCAAGACCAAGAGTAGGAAAACCCAGACCATAAACCCAAACCTGTGTGATGAGACCAAGACCAAAACTCTCCAAACCAAGACCAAGAGTACCAAGACTCAGACCATAAACCCAGACCTGCAAAATGAGACCAAGACCAAGAGGAGCAAAATCCAGACCATAAACCCAGACCTGTGTAATGAGACCAAGACCAAAACTCTCCAAACCAAGACCAAGAGTACCAAGACTCAGACTATAAACTCAGACCTGTGAAATGAGACCAAGAGTAGCAAGACTCAGACCATAAACTTAGACCTGAGTAATGAGACCAAGACTCTCCAAACCAAGACTAAGAGTACCAAGACTCAGACCATAAACTCAGACCTGAGTAATGAGACCAAGACTCTCCAAACCAAGAGTACCAAGATTTAGACCATAAACTCAGACCTGAGTAATGAGACCAAGACCAAGACTCTCCAGACCAAGACCAAGAGTAACAAAACCCAGATTATAAACCAAGACCTGTGTAATGAGAACAAGACTATCAGTAATGAGCCCTAGATCAAGGCTCTGAGTAAAGAGACCTAAACCTTGACCAAGACTCCAAGTAATGAGCCCCAAACTAAGACTTTTATTTGAAAAACTCAGACCATAAACTTAGAATTGAATAACAAGAACAAGATTCTTAACTATAGGTAAGACCCAGACTAATGGCACAGACCTGAGTAACGGATCCTCAGACCAAGAATTTGAGTAGTAAACACCAGATCAGAAACTCACGTAATTAAGCTAGCCAACCAAGACTCTGAGTAATAAGCCCCCAGACCAGATCTCACTCCTGAGTAACACACCCCAAAGCTAAACCGAGGTTCTGAGTAATTAACCCCACATGATGACTTTGTGTAGAGAGGCCTGGACCAGACTTTGAGTATTGAGCCCCAGACAAAGACTTTGAGTAGTGAGCCCCAGACCAAGATTTTGAGTCGTGAGCCTCAGACCAAGACTTGGAGCACTGAGCCCCAGATCAAGACTTTCAGAAGTGAGCCCCAGACCAAGACTTTGAGTAGTGAGCCCCAGACCAAGACTTTCAGAAGTGATCCCCAGACCAAGACTTTCAGAAGTGATCCCCAGACCAATACCTGCAGAAGTGAGCCCCAGGCCAAGACTTGGAGTATTGAGCCCCAGGCCAAGACTTGGAGTATTGAGCCCCAGACCAAGACTTGGAGTATTGAGCCCCAGACCAAGACTTGGAGTATTGAGCCCCAGGCCAAGACTTGGAGTATTGAGGCCCAGGCCAAGACTTGGAGTATTGAGGCCCAGCAGACTATCTTTTAAAGACCAAGACTTTTAGAAGTGGGGCCCAGACCAAGGCTTTGCATAATGAGCTATATTTTTTTCTTTGTCTATAATTGTAAAGTGTCCTTGGGTTTCTTGAAAGGTGCTATATAAATTTAAATTATTATTATTATTATAAACCTAGACTATAACTCTACAGACAAAGACTATGAGAAGTAAGACACAGAAACCCAGACAACACATTGATATCCAAATGAGGTGAGCATTTTATGTCTCAACGTTGTTACATGCAGCATGTTTACTAATTGGGAAGACGTTGGTACATCATTGTTTTTTGACCATCTGCTGCTTTCAGTCATCCTTGAGTATAATGTGTGATTTGAATCTGTCAGTATTGTAAGACACCACCTCCTCGTACTGATGATTTATATAATCTCCACACTCTTACAATGCGATAATCAGATTCAGCTCAAGTTCCTTTCACACAGGTTTCCTCTTGTGATTAATAAACATACCGGTAATCTATTTTTTTGGGTTGCTTAATTGGGCAACAGTCAACGTCTAAATCAATATTTCAACCTTTCTATAACTGTTAAAAGCTCGGTATTAAGGATATGCATCAAAAAAGCCGGTGCCTTCCTATTTAGCATATGGGCTGCATATGACATTGCTGAAATGCAGTTTCTGCTGACATGATTAGGTGTGTGTGTGTGTGCACGCGCGCTATCTGGGCAGACTCTGAATAATGAGAATCGGACCAAGACTTTAACTAATGAGCTACATACTCAGAGTATCGAGACCCAGACAAAAAAATGTGTTTAATGAGACCCAGGTTGTGAATAAGTCTGTTTCTTTATTCTCAAGAGGGCTCAGAACCAGGAAAACAAAATCAAGAGTGCAACTACGGTATCTTCCTTATCTCTCTGTTCTCCACAGCTCTGCAATGGTTTTGCATTTCTCACCTCCCAATCAACCTGATAATTATGTGACAAGTTAAATCATGAATATTGAAGAAAGGGAAATGCTGCAGTGCGGCCCAGCAGACTATCTTTTAGCAGACCAGTATTATACGTTATGAAGGCGCATGGGTAGAGCTTGGGGCAGGGGTAGACATTTCTTCAATTGATTTTCGGTCTGGTTCTATCTATTTCTGTCCCTGTGTGTTTGTTTGAGTTTTCTTATCTTCTACTTGTCTATCTACCTCCCACAGAGTCGCATGGCAGAGAGTTTGCGTCTGTTCGACTCCATCTGCAATAACAACTGGTTCACCAACACCTCGCTCATCCTCTTTCTCAACAAGAAGGACCTGCTGGCTGAGAAGATCAAGCGCATTCCCTTGACCGTCTGCTTTGCCGACTACAAGGGCCAGAACACCTATGAGGAAGCGGCCGTGTACGTACAGCGCCAGTTTGAGGACCTGAATCGCAACAAAGAGACAAAGGAGATCTACTCGCACTTCACCTGCGCTACTGACACCAGCAACATCCAGTTCGTGTTCGATGCCGTCACGGACGTGATTATCCAGAATAATCTTAAGTACATCGGCCTGTGCTAGGACCAGGACCAGGGGGTGGGGTCTAGGGGAGAGAGACATGTATCTGGCCTCCCTCACTTGATTGTTGTAGTGCCATGGAACCATGAGGAGAATGGGGACAGGGTAGGTGCTGCCACCTCGCTCAAGTTATTAACCGTGAAAAGTTAATGGTTAAGAATTTTGCAACCTTGGTATACATGTGTTTGCACTGAATTCACACACACACACACACACACACACACACACACACACACACACACACACACACACACACACACACGCATTTTTGTTTACTCACAGAAAACTTGGAATCTATCATCAAGTACCTGTTTAACATGGAAACTCTGGTACCTTTAGAAGACCGTCACTCCATCAATTCCTTTACGGCTTACCAAACCTCTAAGATAGAGCAAGACTTCACTGTTCTCACACTTTGAACTCTTCTCTTCTCTTCTCTTCTCTTCTCTTCTCTTCTCTTCTCTTCTCTTCTCTTCTCTTCTCTTCTCTTCTCTTCTCTTCTCTTCTCTTCTCTTCTCTTCTTTTCTGGCCTTTTAGGCTGTTTGATTTACATGACTCGAGTAATACTACGTACTTTGGAATAAGGTTTTTAACAAGTCTTTAAAAGAGTTTCATTTTTTTCAATAAAATGACCATTTTAGAGTATATACAGTATGATCTACACAAGCGAGATGACAAAAGTCCTGTGAAATTATCAGTTTTAAAAAAAAATTTTCCTTTTGTTTCCTTCCAAAAGTGAAAACTGCCAGCGAACAGTACTGAAAAAATAATGCAGCTTTTTTTTTAAATTAAAAAAATAATAATAATTAACATGTTAACACTCATATCACCCACAGAAAATGCTGTTTTGGTTTTCTTTTTGTATTTTTTTTCTTTTTTGCCTCAATTATTTTGACGTATTTCGATTCCAGTTTGAGAGCAAATTTCCAATTTTTTCCCCAAGAGTGTTACGTCTGAACATTGAGTATTAAGTGTTTCGTTAAGCTCATTCCTCTTTCCAAAACAGACATAAAACAAACAGTGCCAATGTAAATGGAAGTAAATAACAGATCCACCTGAAACCATTTTGGTTTTACTTTAAAAATGTCAAAAACATTCAAATATGCATGATTTTATTACTTTGTAATTTTAATAAATTATAGTTTGAATTGTTTACTTATATTTTTGATTTTATAAATGTACTCCCAAATATAAATATAAATATCTATATATATATATAGATATATATAGACATATATCAAAATCAAAAACACTGTGTACACTTGTACAGCCGTTTTTCAGAGGTATTTATTGAAAAGAGAACTATAAGCAGAGACGGTAACTTGTATCCAGTTCATACCGGGATCCAATATGTGAATGATATGCTGGTGATTGCAACAAAAGAAAAAAAAAATAAAAATAAAGAACAAAAAGACACCAAAAAAGGATTTTAAAAAATTATATATATATATATATATATATATATATATATATATATATATATATATATATATATATATATATATAAACAGAGTCTTATATAAACAAATGAAACCTTCCTCTTTGTTCTGCAGTCATTTTGAGTGGACGTTGTTCTCGGTATGATGTGTAAATAGTATGTGAGGTGCATTGTTTTGTTTGTTTGTGAGGAAAAAAAAATCACCTACATTCGTAGACGTGATCAGCAAGAAAAACAGGACCACGCCCCTTTTCTTCACCTCCATTTCTTCATCCTTCTCCTTCTCTTCAGCTATGATGATGATGATGATGATGATGATGTGCAACCATCCCGTGCTAAGGGCTTCAGGCTTGACTTTACATGATGTCCACTGAAAACAAACAGAAAAATATTTAAAAGAAAGGATAAAAGAAAAACAATAAATAAATAAATAAATAAATAAATAAAAAAGATTATGCAAATGTCTTCTTGTGTAGTGTTTTCTTTGGGAGGTGATCTCGGATACTGTAGACGAGGATTTCAGGTCACATGATCACCCAAATCACACAACTTTAACCTTTAGTTGTATTATGTACTGAGAAAGGTGTATGCATGTTGGGATTGTGCATCTTACTTAAATTATTATCTTGGTGAAAACTCAAATGTGCACAATTGTTCACTTATAAACAAATGTCGTCAACTGGCCAAGACATGTGTGGCGTCTGATGTTTGCAAACAAGTTTGTCTCATCCAAAATCTTTTCTGTGAATTCCTGCCACAAACTACATCCAGTTGTTCAGTGTTCTTAGACAAATGTGCTGACGTGGTTTAGGACAAAGTAAAACTTACTGTCTTCTATTAACACAAACGTCATCATGGAGCTGAACACACAAACTTTTTATCTTTAATCTGAATTGGTATCATTCTGTCTCCTCGGTCCAACCTCTAGAAGTTTTAAGGCAGAATTATACTTCTAGTTAGAAGCTGTATTGATGAAAATATAGTCATATTCTATCCACATTCACTGTATATGAGCAATCGTGCAGTCTGATTGGCGACTCTACTACTAGGATATCAGCTCATATACCATGAGTAGAGAAAAACAAAATGTCAGAGCGTGTTGCTGAACCAACCGAGGACGAAATAAAAACTCGTAAACAAAACCCACAAAAATACAAACAAAGCAACAAAATATGTAATAAAAGTATTTGATGGTAAGAACATATCTTTTATTATTTTTCGAGAATTATTGCATTTTTCACAAATTGCTCCTGTCATTTCGCCAATTTGTTTACATTCTAAGCGGAAATGATTTTGTCGGACGTTTTATATAAAGTCTTTATTTATCGAATTTGAAAAAAAAATTAAAATGCCCTGTTTCTTAAAATCCAGTGAATGTGGATAGAATAAAACAGTTATTCCACTCAATCTCATCGTACATGGATTATAGACAACTCGGTGCTATGCGCCTCGTCAGCTATCAGCTCATGAACGACTCAATTTTGTGGAATAGCTGTTCAATATACAGCACTATGCAAAAGTCTTAGGCATCCTATTTTTTTTCTTCATACAAACTTTGTTATAGATTTCTATTTTATGACTTCTACAGTACATTATCGAGTCAAAACATTACAAAAATATTTTAGAGTCCCAAACGTTCATTTTTTTCCAGCACAAAATTAAATGTTACAGGAAAAAAAAAGTTTGTATCTGAGCAGCATATTCCAGAAGAGAGCGCTTTCTTTTCAGATTAAAAAAGAAAACATAATGAAGGCTACTGGTGCAAAAGTTTTGGTGCAAAATGAAGAAGCGAGTGTGACAGTTAAATGCTGCGTTCATGTGCTATGGGAAGATGATATTTTCCAGTTGGGAAGTGGTATTTACCAGTGTGTTGTGTTCACATGCTTTTTGCTGTTGTTGACAAATTAAAGATGGTGGACCAGATTCAGAATCAGGCCTGTTATTTGGTTAAAACAATTATAGATTGCCTTGTTCATCAGCTGCAGCAGGAATATGAGTTATCAAAAGGTAAATAATGCTGAATATTTCCTGATCATGACAAGTAGAGATTTTCTTAACACATTGAATGCCACGCAGTTTTTGGAAATTTGGCTGTAGCCACAATGAGAGTAGCCAGTATCTAGATCATTGTTGGCATTCTTTAACCAGCCACAGAATATTTTGTATTAGGCTATAATATACGTATTATAATAATATAATATACATAACATGACTCGTTTAAAAGGTGAGAGTCAGCTTTCCGTAGGTGAAAACCACTTCTTTCTTGGTTCATAAGCTAGTCTTGTACCGCTCGCCACCATGTTGAAAAGGTTAAAGTTCATCTCATCTCGGCAACTCGTGTATCAAAATTTTCTACGAGTTGCCCAGTGGAAAATACCACAAGAGGGGGCGTTCATGTGTGCTTTCCATGTCGGCGTTTGGTATTTACCATAATTCCCATAGCACATGAACGCACCAAAAGTGTCCAGAAGAACTGTGGCTGGTTCTGGAAGATGCTCAGTAAAACCTACAGCTCATTTCCGCATAAAACTGCACTCACTGGACCTCAGACTACTATTATTATTTTTTTAAAGCAAAGGGTCGTCTCACACCAAATATTGACTTTGTTTCATTAATTATGGCTTACTGACTGCTGTTTACAGTATTTTTTTTAATGTTGAAACATTTCATTTCATTTTTTAAGCTATTTTTGGTCGACAGCATTTCTTTATATGTGCCTAAGACTTTTGCACAGCACTGTGTGTATTTATAGTCATTTTGAACCCAATTTGAACCCCCAGTTGGATCCTCCTTCTTAACTTTCCAAGACTTGTGCATGTCCCAGTAACTAGACTCAGTTTTTTTGCTACATTGGCTTGTCATTGACACCAACCCTGACTCATTTTTAATTAACGAGGTCAGGTAATTTAGGTCTGTGTGAAATTTTCTGTTAGTCACCTTTGCCTATGTATGAGTTTCCTCTATGTTCTCTGGTTTCCTCCTACCGTACCTCTCAAAAACATACCCTGGTGAACTGTTGGCTCTAAATTACCCCTAGGCGTGACTGATGCCCCTTTTCCACCAAAGCAGTTCCAGGGCTGGTTCGGGGCCAGTACTTAGTTTGGAACCGGGTTTTCTGTTTCCACTGACAAAGAACTGGCTCAGGGGCCAGAAAAAACGGTTCCAGGCTAGCACCAACTCTCTGCTGGGCCAGAGGAAAGAACCGCTTACGTCAGCAGGGGGGGGAGCGGAGTTGTTAAGACCGACAACAATAACAAGACCGCGAAAGATCGCCATTTTTAAACGACGAGAAGCAGCAGCTGTACAAACGCGAAGTCATCCATTATTATTATTGTTGTTGTTGTTGTTGCTGCTGCTTCTTCCGCGTTGTTTTTGCTTCGATATTCGCGCCAAGGTTTATGCAAACGTAGCGACGTAACTGACATATACAGCGACGTAATGATGTATACAACGACGTAACTGACGTATACAGCGACGTAATGACGTGTCTTCTCTTAGCACCGCGAGCGATGGAAAAGCAAACTGGTTCTCAGCTGGCTCGCAAGTTGAACGAGTTGTGAACCAGCACCAGCACTGGCCCCGAACCAGTCCTGGAACTGATTTGGTAGAAAAGGGGTATGAGTGTGTGAATAAGTGTCCACATGGTGCCCTGCAATGAACTGGTGTCCCGTCCAGGGTGTATTCCTGCACACGCCCAGTGTTTCCGGAATGGGCTGTGGATCCACCGTGACCCTGATCAGCTAAAGCACTTACTGAAGATGAATGAATGAATTAAAGAAGCAGAATTTTCACCAGCCAATTCCTTCAAAGTCAAATTTTTTATTCATTTTTGTCCTGTGAGCCCAGGCCTGCTAGTCCATCAATATAACCAACCTTGGTGTTCAAATGGCAGTGCATGGATACCCTGCGAACCCTAGTGTTTTTGCGTCAGTCTGTCTTGGATTATTCTGGGAAGCCTCCACCCTTCTGCTGTATTCCAATAACACACACACACACACACACACGAACACACACATTCATATTCTCTCTCTCTCTCTGCGTGCAGTCCACTCCGGACATCCTTGAAATCCAACAGCCCCAGCAGCAATGGCAAACAAGCAACACGGTAATTAAGTGTGCAATTAGATTATTCTGAAATTCTGATTTATCTCTACAGGGAGTTTGTATGCGAGTTCAAAATTGTGTATTTGTGCATACACAAGTGTGTCTGCATTCAACAGAAAGGGTTTTTTATTAGGACAAGGAGTCGTTTGGGACGGTCACACATTCCATGCCAATTAGCATCCAAACCTTGGCCGACCCCCTTCGCTGTTTACAGAAAGCCTCATTGTTTGCACTTGGGGAGTAAAAAGAAGGCAATGTCTTGTGAAACTGCTTGCTCAAGTCAATCTGAATGAGAGAAATGTCTGTCCACCTCTCACTACGTTCAAACAACACTGGTCTTTCAGTACGTCTTTAGAAATATACAGATCATAAAGAAATCATGGAGGAAATATGGCTCATTATCCTCAAATCATGGACTTTGCTTGTGTTTTTGTGTTTAGTGTGAGTACTGTGCTCACAGTGGGGACTTTGACTGAGATGTCATGCACCATTAAAACTAGAAGGTCTAACACTCTTTGCACTTGGCATTGGCAGTCAATGAACGTGTTCCATCTGCTTCTTTACTTTGTTCCTCTTGGCGAGGCCTTAATAGTCTTCACAAAATCCCTCAACAAATCCTTGTTGTAGAACTTATTCACCCTGATTAAGGTCAACTCCCATAATGGTCAATGACTTCTTTTTATCATATGTCAGCAGATTTGTCCAGGGTGGACGTTGAGGACGTAGAGCAGTTCCCACCCAACCATTCACATCTATGGGCAATTTAGAGTAACCGGTTAACCTGTCGGGTGGCACGGCGGTGTAGTGGTTAGCACTGTCGCCTCACTGCAAGAAGGTCCTTGGTTCGAGCCCAGTGGCCGATGAGGGCCTTTCTGTGTGGAGTTTGCATGTTCTCCCCATGTCTGGATGGGTTTCCTCCGGGTGCTCCGGTTTCCCCCACAGTCCAAAGACATGCAGGTTAGGTTAATTGGTGGCTCTAAATTGACCGTAGGTGTGAATTGTTGTTTGTCTCTATGTGTCAGTCCTGTGGTGACCTGGAGACTTGTCCAGGGTGAACCCCACCTCTCGCCCATAGTCAGCTGGGATAGGCTCCAGCTTGCCTGTAACCCTGTACAGGATAAGCAGCTGCAGATGATGGATGAATGTTAACCTGTCTTTGGACAGTGAATCCAGCTTTAGACGACTATTGCTTTGTGACATGGTGCATTATCATGCTGGAAGTAGCCATTAGAAGATGGCAAACTGTGGCCATGAAGGGATGCACATGGCCAGCAACAATACTCAAATAGGCTGTGGCATTAAAGCAATGATGGATCGTATTAACGGGCCCAAAGTGTGCCAAGAAAACATTTCCTACACCATTACACCACCAACCTGGACTGCTGGCACAAGGCAGGCTGAGTTCATGGATTCATGCTTCTTCTTTCAGCTACTCCTGTTAGGGGTCACCCCAGTAGATCTGTTCTGCATATTTTGATTTGGCATAAGTTTTACACTGGATGCCCTTCCTGATGCAACCCTCCCTGATCTGTCAGGGCTTAGGACCGACACTAAGTATGCACTGGCTTGAACAAACCAAGTGACTGGATATTTTACCTAATCTGCATGTCTTTGGACTGTGAAGGAAACCCATGCAGACACGGGGAGAACATACAAACTCCACACAGAAAGGCCCCCGTCAGCCATGAGGTTCAAACCCAGAACTTTCTTGCTGTGAGCTGACAGTGCTAACCACTGCACCACCACCTGGGGCCAATGACAAAACATTGGCATTGCTTTTAACTTTGAAATGGCCAAATTGAACAAATGAGGTACATAAAGAAAGACAGCCAACTTGTTTATCACTTCCCTCAGATCCCATCTTCCAAAGGTGAAAGGCAAAATCAAAATTGAAAGCTACATAATTGTATAGCCATACTTTGCACTTTGGATAACCCAATTGGCTCCACCTCTCTAAATTTCAAATTTCTGGGCATGTATCTGTAAAAAAAGTATGGTTATGGTTAGCTACATTAGCCTTGTATCTTGAGTGTTAGATGACTACACAAATCACACATTTATGCAATTTGTGCACATCTGAGTTCTTCGTGAAACAATTTCAAACAGTTTGAGGCTAGTTTTCCAGGATTAAATTAAGTCAAATTGTGAAACTGGACCCTTTACCATTTGTGTAACGAGTGCTTTCAGTCACCTTCAGAGGTGGATTTGATGCAAGCAATGAAGAATTTCTCTTCGTAAAAGGTTTCTAGAAGAACATCTTGAGAAAGGTTGAACCATTAGCTAAAGAATTACTGTTACATGAAATAAGATCTGCCCTGATAAAATTATACCACTCGATATGGTGTGAGTCACAGCGAATGGACTTTTTTCCATATCCAAGGAGCTTCATCAGTTTTGCAGTGCAGTGGGAAATTGGTAAATGCAATTCTGCCCACCTTCTGTTATTTCTCCCATCATAAAGGTGACCTGCTGTGTGCTGATATACAGCCGAAATCTCATCGAGCGTAAAGAGAATGGCTGTTTACAGTGACAATAAAAAGAAATGAATGAAAATGCCAGGCAGGGTCGAGCCACTCGGGCTGGTGTGAGGCCTTGTGACTGTCACGAGCAGTGATGAAAGAGAGACAAAAAAAACAGGCAGAGGGGAAATTATTCTCTCTCTCTCTCTCTCTCTCTCTCTCTCACACGCACACACGTCTTAATTTCCATGTGAGTACCTTCATGTGAGGAGACTCACAGCTGATATACACAGAGGCCACACCTCCTTCACTGAGACTGACAGCTGATATACACAGAGGCCACAACTCCTTCACTGAGACTGACAGCTGATATACACAGAGGCCACACCTCCTTCACTGAGACTGACAGCTGATATACACAGAGGCCACACCTCCTTCACTGAGACTGACAGCTGACATAAACAGAGGTCACACCTCCTTCACTGAGAATGACAGCTGATATGCACAGAGGCCACACCTCCTTCACTGAGACTGACAGCTGACATACACAGAGGCCACACCTCCTTCACTGAGACTGACAGCTGACATACACAGAGGCCACACCTCTTTCACTAGGACTGACAGCTGACATACACAGAGGCCACACCTCTTTCACTAGGACTGACAGCTGATATACACAGAGGTCACACCTCCTTCACTGAGACTGACAGCTGACATACACAGAGGCCACACCTCCTTCACTGGGACTGACAACTGATATACACAGAGGCCACACCTCCTTCACTGAGACTGACAGCTGATATACACAGAGGCCACACCTCTTTCATTGAGACTGACAGCTGACATACACAGAGGCCACACCTCTTTCACTAGGACTGACAGCTGATATACACAGAGGTCACACCTCCTTCACTGAGACTGACAGCTGACATACACAGAGGCCACACCTCCTTCACTGAGACTGACAGCTGATATACACAGAGGCCACACCTCCTTCACTGAGACTGACAGCTGACATACACAGAGGCCACACCTCCTTCACTGAGACTGACAGCTGACATACACAGAGGCCACACCTCTTTCACTAGGACTGACAGCTGACATACACAGAGGCCACACCTCTTTCACTAGGACTGACAGCTGATATACACAGAGGTCACACCTCCTTCACTGAGACTGACAGCTGACATACACAGAGGCCACACCTCCTGCACTGGGACTGACAACTGATATACACAGAGGCCACACCTCCTTCACTGGGACTGACAGCTGATATACACAGAGGCCACACCTCCTTCACTGGGACTGACAGCTGACATACACAGAGGCCACACCTCCTTCACTAGGACTGACAGCTGATATACACAGAGGCCACACCTCCTTCAATAGGACTGACAGCTGATATACACAGAGGCCACACCTCTTTCACTAGGACTGACAGCTGACATAAACAGAGGCCACACCTCCTTCACTGGGACTGACAGCTGATATACACAGAGGCCACACCTCCTTCACTGGGACTGACAGCTGACATACACAGAGGCCACACCTCCTTCACTGGGACTGACAGCTGACATACACAGAGGCCACACCTCCTTCACTGGGACTGACAGCTGACATACACAGAGGCCACACCTCCTTCACTGGGACTGACAGCTGATATACACAGAGGCCACACCTCCTTCACTGGGACTGGCAGCTGACATACACAGAGGCCACACCTCCTTCACTGAGACTGACAGATGACATACACAGAGGCCACACCTCCTTCACTGAGACTGACAGCTGACATACACAGAGGCCACACCTCCTTCACTGGGACTAACAGCTGACATACACAGAGGCCACACCTCTTTCACTAGGACTGACAGCTGATATACACAGAGGTCACACCTCCTTCACTGAGACTGACAGCTGATATACACAGAGGCCACACCTCTTTCACTAGGACTGACAGCTGACATACACAGAGGCCACACCTCTTTCACTAGGACTGACAGCTGATATACACAGAGGTCACACCTCCTTCACTGAGACTGACAGCTGACATACACAGAGGCCACACCTCCTTCACTGGGACTGACAGCTGATATACACAGAGGCCACACCTCCTTCACTGGGACTGACAGCTGACATACACAGAGGCCACACCTCCTTCACTAGGACTGACAACTGATATACACAGAGGCCACACCTCCTTCACTGGGACTAACAGCTGATGTACACAGAGGCCACACCTCCTTCACAGGGACTGACAGCTGACATACACAGAGGCCACACCTCCTTCACTGGGACTGACAGTTGACATACACAGAGGCCACACCTCCTTCACCGGGACTGACAGCTGGTATACACAGAGGCCACACCTCCTTCACTGGGACTGACAGCTGATATACACAGAGGCCACACCTCCTTCACTGGGACTGACAGCTGATATACACAGAGGCCACACCTCCTTCACTGGGACTGACAGCTGATATACACAGAGGCCACACCTCCTTCACTGGGACTGACAGCTGGTATACACAGAGGCCACACCTTCTTCACTGGGACTGACAGCTGGTATACACAGAGGCCACACCTCCTTCACTGGGACTGACAGCTGATATACACAGAGGCCACACCTCCTTCACTGGGACTGACAGCTGACATACACAGAGGCCACACCTCCTTCACTAGGACTGACAGCTGATATACACAGAGGCCACACCTCCTTCACTAGGACTGACAGCTGATATACACAGAGGCCACACCTCTTTCACTAGGACTGACAGCTGACATAAACAGAGGCCACACCTCCTTCACTGGGACTGACAGCTGATATACACAGAGGCCACACCTCCTTCACTGGGACTGACAGCTGACATACACAGAGGCCACACCTCCTTCACTAGGACTGACAGCTGATATACAGAGAGGCCACACCTCCTTCACTAGGACTGACAGCTGATATACACAGAGGCCACACCTCTTTCATTAGGACTGACAGCTGACATAAACAGAGGCCACACCTCCTTCACTGGGACTGACAGCTGATAAACACAGAGGCCACACATCTTTCACTAGGACTGACAGCTGATATACACAGAGGCCACACCTCCTTCACTGAGACTGACAGCTGACATACACAGAGGCCACACCTCCTTCACTGGGACTGACAGCTGACATACACAGAGGCCACACCTCCTTCACTGGGACTGACAGCTGACATACACAGAGGCCACACCTCCTTCACTGGGACTGACAGCTGACATACACAGAGGCCACACCTCCTTCACTGGGACTAACAGCTGATATACACAGAGGCCACACCTCCTTCACAGGGACTGACAGCTGATATACACAGAGGCCACACCTCCTTCACTGGGACTGGCAGCTGACATACACAGAAGCCACACCTCCTTCACTGGGACTGACAGCTGATATACACAGAGGCCACACCTCCTTCACTGGGACTGACAGCTGATATACACAGAGGTCACACCTCCATCACTGGGACTGACAGCTGATATACACAGAAGCCACACCTCCTTCACTGGGACTGACAGCTGGTATACACAGAGGCCACACCTCCTTCACTGAGACTGACAGCTGATATACACAGAGGTCACACCTCCATCACTGGGACTGACAGCTGGTATACACAGAGGCCACACCTCCTTCACTGGGACTGACAGCTGGTATACACAGAGGCCACACTTCCTTCACTGAGACTGACAGCTGATATACACAGAGGCCACACCTCCTTCACTGGGACTGACAGCTGATATACACAGAGGTCACACCTCCTTCACTAGGACTGACAGCTGGTATACACAGAGGCCACACCTCCTTCACTGGGACTGACAGCTGATATACACAGAGGCCACACCTCCTTCACTGGGACTGACAGCTGATATACACAGAGGCCACACCTCCTTCACTGAGACTGACAGCTGATATACACAGAGTCCACACCTCCTTCACTGGGACTGACAGCTGGTATACACAGAGGCCACACCTCCTTCACTGAGACTGACAGCTGATATACACAGAGGCCACACCTCCTTCACTGGGACTGACAGCTGATATACACAGAGGTCACACCTCCATCACTGGGACTGACAGCTGACATACACAGAGGCCACACCTCCTTCACTGGGACTGACAGCTGGTATACACAGAGGCCACACTTCCTTCACTGAGACTGACAGCTGATATACACAGAGGTCACACCTCCATCACTGGGACTGACAGCTGGTATACACAGAGGCCACACCTCCTTCACTGGGACTGACAGCTGGTATACACAGAGGCCACACTTCCTTCACTGAGACTGACAGCTGATATACACAGAGGCCACACCTCCTTCACTGGGACTGACAGCTGATATACACAGAGGTCACACCTCCTTCACTAGGACTGACAGCTGATATACACAGAGGCCACACCTCTTTCACTGGGACTGACAGCTGGTATAAACAGAGGCCACACCTCCTTCACTGGGACTGACAGCTGATATACACAGAGGCCACACCTCCTTCACTGAGACTGACAGCTGACATACACAGAGGCCACACCTCCTTCACTGGGACTGACAGCTGATATACACAGAGGCCACACCTCCTTCACTGGGACTGACAGCTGACATACACAGAGGTCACACCTCCATCACTGGGACTGACAGCTGATATACACAGAGGCCACACCTCCTTCACTGAGACTGACAGCTGATATACACAGAGGTCACACCTCCTTCACTGGGACTGACAGCTGGTATACACAGAGGCCACACCTCCTTCACTGGGACTGACAGCTGGTATACACAGAGGCCACACCTCCTTCACTGGGACTGACAGCTGGTATACACAGAGGCCACACTTCCTTCACTGAGACTGACAGCTGATATACACAGAGGCCACACCTCCTTCACTGGGACTGACAGCTGATATACACAGAGGCCACACCTCCATCACTGGGACTGACAGCTGGTATACACAGAGGCCACACCTCCTTCACTGGGACTGACAGCTGGTATACACAGAGGCCACACTTCCTTCACTGAGACTGACAGCTGATATACACAGAGGCCACACCTCCTTCACTGGGACTGACAGCTGATATACACAGAGGCCACACCTCCTTCACTGGGACTGACAGCTGATATACACAGAGGTCACACCTCCTTCACTAGGACTGACAGCTGATATACACAGAGGCCACACCTCTTTCACTGGGACTGACAGCTGGTATACACAGAGGCCACACCTCCTTCACTGGGACTGACAGCTGATATACACAGAGGCCACACCTCCTTCACTGGGACTGACAGCTGATATACACAGAGGCCACACCTCCTTCACTGAGACTGACAGCTGATATACACAGAGTCCACACCTCCTTCACTGGGACTGACAGCTGGTATACACAGAGGCCACACCTCCTTCACTGGGACTGACAGCTGGTATACACAGAGGCCACACCTCCTTCACTGGGACTGACAGCTGATATACACAGAGGCCACACCTCCTTCACTGGGACTGACAGCTGATATACACAGAGGCCACACCTCCTTCACTGGGACTGACAGCTGGTATACACAGAGGTCACACCTCCTTCACTGGGACTGACAGCTGATATACACAGAGGCCACACCTCCTTCACTGGGACTGACAGCTGATATACACAGAGGCCACACGTCCTTCACTGAGACTGACAGCTGATATACACAGAGGCCACACCTCCTTCACTGGGACTGACAGCTGATATACACAGAGGCCACACCTCCTTCACTGGGACTGACAGCTGATATACACAGAGGCCACACCTCCTTCACTGGGACTGACAGCTGGTATACACAGAGGCCACACTTCCTTCACTGAGACTGACAGCTGATATACACAGAGGTCACACCTCCATCACTGGGACTGACAGCTGGTATACACAGAGGCCACACCTCCTTCACTGGGACTGACAGCTGGTATACACAGAGGCCACACTTCCTTCACTGAGACTGACAGCTGATATACACAGAGGCCACACCTCCTTCACTGGGACTGACAGCTGATATACACAGAGGTCACACCTCCTTCACTAGGACTGACAGCTGATATACACAGAGGCCACACCTCTTTCACTGGGACTGACAGCTGGTATAAACAGAGGCCACACCTCCTTCACTGGGACTGACAGCTGATATACACAGAGGCCACACCTCCTTCACTGAGACTGACAGCTGACATACACAGAGGCCACACCTCCTTCACTGGGACTGACAGCTGATATACACAGAGGCCACACCTCCTTCACTGGGACTGACAGCTGACATACACAGAGGTCACACCTCCATCACTGGGACTGACAGCTGATATACACAGAGGCCACACCTCCTTCACTGAGACTGACAGCTGATATACACAGAGGTCACACCTCCTTCACTGGGACTGACAGCTGGTATACACAGAGGCCACACCTCCTTCACTGGGACTGACAGCTGGTATACACAGAGGCCACACCTCCTTCACTGGGACTGACAGCTGGTATACACAGAGGCCACACTTCCTTCACTGAGACTGACAGCTGATATACACAGAGGCCACACCTCCTTCACTGGGACTGACAGCTGATATACACAGAGGCCACACCTCCATCACTGGGACTGACAGCTGGTATACACAGAGGCCACACCTCCTTCACTGGGACTGACAGCTGGTATACACAGAGGCCACACTTCCTTCACTGAGACTGACAGCTGATATACACAGAGGCCACACCTCCTTCACTGGGACTGACAGCTGATATACACAGAGGCCACACCTCCTTCACTGGGACTGACAGCTGATATACACAGAGGTCACACCTCCTTCACTAGGACTGACAGCTGATATACACAGAGGCCACACCTCTTTCACTGGGACTGACAGCTGGTATACACAGAGGCCACACCTCCTTCACTGGGACTGACAGCTGATATACACAGAGGCCACACCTCCTTCACTGGGACTGACAGCTGATATACACAGAGGCCACACCTCCTTCACTGAGACTGACAGCTGATATACACAGAGTCCACACCTCCTTCACTGGGACTGACAGCTGGTATACACAGAGGCCACACCTCCTTCACTGGGACTGACAGCTGGTATACACAGAGGCCACACCTCCTTCACTGGGACTGACAGCTGATATACACAGAGGCCACACCTCCTTCACTGGGACTGACAGCTGATATACACAGAGGCCACACCTCCTTCACTGGGACTGACAGCTGGTATACACAGAGGTCACACCTCCTTCACTGGGACTGACAGCTGATATACACAGAGGCCACACCTCCTTCACTGGGACTGACAGCTGATATACACAGAGGCCACACGTCCTTCACTGAGACTGACAGCTGATATACACAGAGGCCACACCTCCTTCACTGGGACTGACAGCTGATATACACAGAGGCCACACCTCCTTCACTGGGACTGACAGCTGATATACACAGAGGCCACACCTCCTTCACTGGGACTGACAGCTGATATACACAGAGGCCACACCTCCTTCACTGGGACTGACAGCTGACATACACAGAGGCCACACCTCCTTCACTGGGACTGACAGCTGACATACACAGAGGCCACACCTCCTTCACTGGGACTGACAGCTGATATACACAGAGGCCACACCTCCTTCACTGGGACTGACAGCTGACATACACAGAGGCCACACCTCCTTCACTGGGACTGACAGCTGATATACACAGAGGCCACACCTCCTTCACTGGGGCTGACAGCTGACATACACAGAGGTCACACCTCCTTCACCGGGACTGACAGCTGATATACACAGAGGCCACACCTCCTTCACTGAGACTGACAGCTGATATACACAGAGGCCACACCTCCTTCACCAGGACTGACAGCTGGTATACACAGAGGCCACACCTCCTTCACTGGGACTGACAGCTGATATACACAGAGGCCACACCTCCTTCACCGGGACTGACAGCTGGTATACACAGAGGCCACACCTCCTTCACTGGGACTGACAGCTGATATACACATAGGCCACACCTCCTTCACTGGGACTGACAGCTGATATACACAGAGGCCACACCTCCTTCACTGGGACTGACAGCTGATATACACAGAGGCCACACCTCCTTCACTGGGACTGACAGCTGGTATACACAGAGGCCACACCTTCTTCACTGGGACTGACAGCTGGTATACACAGAGGCCACACCTCCTTCACTGGGACTGACAGCTGATATACACAGAGGCCACACCTCCTTCACTGGGACTGACAGCTGACAGACACAGAGGCCACACCTCCTTCACTGGGACTGACAGCTGGTATACACAGAGGCCACACCTCCTTCACTGGGACTGACAGCTGGTATACACAGAGGCCACACCTCCTTCACTGGGACTGACAGCTGACATACACAGAGGCCACACCTCCTTCACTGGGACTGACAGCTGGTATACACGTGTGGTTCCATCAGCTATAGCTGAATGACAGTTGCTGATGCAGTGCCGTCTGAGGGGTCAGAGATCACGGGTGTTCAGATTAGGCTTGAGCCCTTGCCCTTTATGCAGTAAAATTCCTCCAGATTCCTTGAATCATTTAAAGATATTATGCACCGTAGAGGGTGAAATATCCAAATCCCTGACTCTGTTTCTTTGAGGAACATTGTTTTTAAACTTTTTAATAATTTTCTTATGCATTTGTTGACTTGAGATCCTCGGCCCATCTTTGGTCCTCAAAGACTAGGCCTTTCTTGGATACCGATTTTGTACCAAATCATGATTAACATCACCTGTTAACATCAAATCACATTGTTATTTAATTGTTTTACCTCGTTACCAGCCCTCAATTGACCCTGTCCCAACTTTTTTTGGAATGTGTTGCAGGCCTGAAATGCAAAAATAGATGCATAGGGGCCTTTCAGACAGTTTGAGGCAGTCTGCTACACCTTGAAATTTTTAAGTTTTTCATCTAACTAAAAATATCTGTGCAAAAGTGGCACATATGGTGATATTCTAGAAAACCTCAACAATAACAATATGAGAGTAAAGTAAATGTAATGAAATTAGTCTCATCTCATCTCATTATCTCTAACCGCTTTAGAAAAAACGAGACAGATACGGTCTAATGTAAACTTGGCCTATCTCTAGCCGCTTTATCCTGTTCTACAGGGTCACAGGCAAGCTGGAGCCTATCCCAGCTGACTACGGGTGAAAGGCGGGGTACACCCTGGACAAGTCGCCAGGTCATCACAGGGCTAACACATAGACACAGACAACCATTCACACTCACATTCACACCTACGGTCAATTTAGAGGTAATGAAATTAGTTTTTATTAAAATTCAGTGTAAACACAGGGCGGCACGGTGGTTTAGTGGTTAGTGCTGTCGCCTCACAGCAAGAAGGTCCGGGTTCGAGCCCCGTGGCCGGCGAGGGCTTTTCTGTGCGGAGTTTGCATGTTCTCCCCGTGTCCGCGTGGGTTTCCTCCGGGTGCTCCAGTTTCCCCCACAGTCCAAAGACATGCAGGTTAGGTTAACTGGTGACTCTAAATTGAGCGTAGGTGTGAATGTGAATGGTTGTCTGTGTCTGTGTGTCAGCCCTGTGATGACCTGGCGACTTGTCCAGGGTGTACCCCGCCTTTCGCCCGTAGTCAGCTGGGATAGGCTCCAGCTTGCCTGCGACCCTGTAGAACAGGATAAAGCGGCTACAGATAGGCCAAGTTTACATTAGACCGTATCTGTCTCGTTTTCTTCGCGGATGCACTGTCCGTTTACATTAAAACGCCTGGAAACGCCGGGAAACGGGAATCCGCCAGGGTCCACGTATTCAATCCAGATCGTGTCTGGTCCGGTGCTGTGTAAACATTGAGGATACGCGGATACGCTGTGCTGAGCTCTAGCTGGCGTCGTCATTGGACAACGTCACTGTGACATCCACCTTCCTGATTCGCTGGCGTTGGTCATGTGACGCGACTGCTGAAAAACGGCGCGGACTTCCGCCTTGTATCACCTTTCATTAAAGAGTATAAAAGTATGAAAATACTGCAAATACTGATGCAAATACTGCCCATTGTGTAGTTATGATTGTCTTTAGGCTTGCCATCCTTCCACTTGCAAGTGGTAAGTGATATGCGCTGGGATCTCACACACAGCGGCTCAGTCCCGAATCATTGCTTGTGCGCTTCACTTGCGCACTCTGTGAGCTGCGCAGGGCCGGAGTGCGCACCCTCCAGAGGGCACTCGCTGTTCAGGGCGGAGTGATTTGGAGCGCAGGATGCCTGCGGAGCCGAGCGTATCCGTGTATTGGTGTTGCTGTGTGCACGCAAATCGTGTATTGGTGTTGCTGTGTGCACACTAATCATTTTAAAAACATTAATCTGATGATCTGCTGATACGGTCTAATGTAAACTTGGCCATAATGAGATGAGATGAGTGTAAACACAACTAGACAAAAACCTATTTTCAAAGATCTTAAAATCTTGAAAAAAAAAACACACTATAAATACACCCCGATTCCAAAAAAGTTGGGACAAAGTACAAATTGTAAATAAAAACAGAATGCAATGATGTGGAAGTTTCAAAATTCCATATTTTATTCAGAATAGAACATAGATGACATATCAAATCTTTAAACTGAGAAAATGTATCATTTAAAGAGAAAAATTAGGTGATTTTAAATTTCATGACAACAACACATCTCAAAAAAGTTGGGACAAGGCCATGTTTACCACTGTGAGACATCCCCTTTTCTCTTTACAACAGTCTGTAAACGTCTGGGGACTGAGGAGACAAGTTGCTCAAGTTTAGGGATAGGAATGTTAACCCATTCTTGTCTAATGTAGGATTCTAGTTGCTCAACTGTCTTAGGTCTTTTTTGTCGTATCTTCCGTTTTATGATGCGCCAAATGTTTTCTATGGGTGAAAGATCTGGACTGCAGGCTGGCCAGTTCAGTACCCGGACCCTTCTTCTACACAGCCATGATGCTGTAATTGATGCAGTATGTGGTTTGGCATTGTCATGTTGGAAAATGCAAGGTCTTCCCTGAAAGAGACGTCGTCTGGATGGGAGCATATGTTGCTCTAGAACCTGGATATACCTTTCAGCATTGATGGTGTCTTTCCAGATGTGTAAGCTGCCCATGCCACACGCACTAATGCAACCCCATACCATCAGAGATGCAGGCTTCTGAACTGAGCGCTGATAACAACTTGGGTCGTCCTTCTCCTCTTTAGTCCGAATGACACGGCGTCCCTGATTTCCATAAAGAACTTCACATTTTGATTCGTCTGACCACAGAACAGTTTTCCACTTTGCCACAGTCCATTTTAAATGAGCCTTGGCCCAGAGAAGACGTCTGCACTTCTGGATCATGTTTAGATACGGCTTCTTCTTTGAACTATAGAGTTTTAGCTGGCAACGGCGGATGGCACGGTGAATTGTATTCACAGATAATGTTCTCTGGAAATATTCCTGAGCCCATTTTGTGATTTCCAATACAGAAGCATGCCTGTATGTGATGCAGTGCCGTCTAAGGGCCCGAAGATCACGGGCACCCAGTATGGTTTTCCAGCCTTGACCCTTACGCACAGAGATTCTTCCAGATTCTCTGAATCTTTTGATGATATTATGCACTGTCCATGATGATATATTCAAACTCTTTGCAATTTTACACTGTTGAACTCCTTTCTGATATTGCTCCACTATTTGTCTGCGCAGAATTAAGGCCAATTTATGCTGACAACCCAGTCCTCGCAGACGGCGCCGCAGATAGCATCTGCGTAGCCCCCCCACCTTCGCAGACGCTCTGCGCGCACCTCCCAAAAATTGTGACCACCGCAGAAGCCTCGCAGACAGCGTCGCAGACAAGAGGGCTCTGATTGGTCCACTCTACATCCGCTGTACACGCACTTCCGCTTCCCTACTTTCCCGGTTTGGTTTGTTTTCACGACCACCATTTTTAAAAACACGAACGAAGATGGTGCAGCACGAAGAGCGGTTGATCGAGGAAGTACGTACATCTATACGACTCCAGTTCTAGTCATTATAAGTAACCGGAGGATAAACACTCCACTAACCACACCCACCAACTACTCCTAGCGATTTCGCGACTTCGCGCCCCCTTGCGTTGTGGCGGTGAATAACATCACGCACGCCTATTACTCCCCGCTCAACGATAAATTACAACTGTCTGCGAAAAGCTATCTGCAAAAGCCTTGTCGCAAGAGCATGCAGAGGCCTTTAGGGGGATTGGTGATCCTCTTCCCATCTTTACTTCTGAGAGCCGCTGCCACTCCAAGATGCTCTTTTTATACCCAGTCATGTTAATGACCTATTGCCAATTGACCTAATGAGTTGCAATTTGGTCCTCCAGCTGTTCCTTTTTTGTACCTTTAACTTTTCCAGCCTCTTATTGCCCCTGTCCCAACTTTTTTGAGATGTGTTGCTGTCATGAAATTTCAAATGAGCCAATATTTGGCATGAAATTTCAAAATGTCTCACTTTCGACATTTGATATGTTGTCTATGTTCTATTGTGAATACAATATCAGTTTTTGAGATTTGTAAATTATTGCATTCCATTTTTATTTACAATTTGTACTTTGTCCCAACATTTTTGGAATCGGGGTTGTATATCTAGCCAAGACTTTTGAAGTTTAAACCTTGTAAACATAAGTATTGGCTACATAAAAGTAAGAAGAGCATTCAGTAATGTTATGTAGTTTCAATACAAATTGCAAAAAAGTCAAACTGAAGCCAGTGGCTATTTCAAATGAATACTGATTAGATGGGTGTATCACACCTGTAACTGCCCCCACCCCCCTGTTACTGTCCATGTGGCGTTGGCTGTCAATCTGTCAATGGCTGTCTTTGTCCTGTCAATGGCTCTGCCAGGGCACTGTTGTTACCTTCCCCCAAAGCTTTGCAAGCTACTGCAAAGACAGTATCACTGAGCTCTAGCTGGCGTCGTCATTGGACAACGTCACTGTGACATCCACCTTCCTGATTCGCTGGCGTTGGTCATGTGACGCGACTGCTGAAAAACACAGTATCACTGTGGCTCTCTGCTCCCATGTACAGTCTGTCACAGGCCACCCCGTTCCAAGTGTCCAAATCCTCTTCATCTGTACATACTCAATAAATTGTTCAATAGGTAATGGTGGAACATGTGGACTTGTTTATACCAGTGAAATGGGGCGTGTTCTAACCCAGTCCTGCTAGACAATGAGCCAATGACGCTATTGATTGCCCTAGTGCTTAGCATTTGAATAGCTGAGGGGTGTGTCATTAAGAGGCTGCTACTGCCTAGAGAACTGAAAATCCTAAGATTTATTTTTATTGTCTTTACAAAGAGCCATCAGAGGACAGCAGGACAGAGATCAGGTTTGGGCACAGGGGTTTTACTGCCACACTTTTCAGTGAACAACTCGTACTTTACTCAGACAGACACACACACACGACCGGCGTCTGGTTCGGGGATGAGCTCCTCTGCTCTACGCTCTCCCTCCTTAAGTAGGGCGCGGTCACTGGGAAGACACACACAAACACAGGTTAATTGACATCAGGTGTAGTGATTCTGCCACTTACCTTCTCTGACTCCGCCCTCCTGTCACAGACTGGCGCTTGACCACGCCCCCACTGCCACACACATATATTTGAAAACTAGAAGATTCAAGGTTTCTAATGGTGTCACTCCAGGACAAAAACTTGCATAGCTTCAGATGTATATTTGGAACAGTCCTCAATATCCCCCGGGGGGGAGAGCAGCATTAACAGATGAAATGAAGTTGACCAACAAAACCGACAAAATGAAATATCTTTGGTTCATTCTGTCTGCAATGAAATACACATCAAAGTAAATTTAGAAGGCGGCACGGTGGTGTAGTGGTTAGCGCTGTCGCCTCACAGCAAGAAGGTCCGGGTTCGAGCCCCGTGGCCGGCGAGGGCCTTTCTGTGCGGAGTTTGCATGTTCTCCCCGTGTCCGCGTGGGTTTCCTCCGGGTGCTCCGGTTTCCCCCACAGTCCAAAGACATGCAGGTTAGGTTAACTGGTGACTCTAAATTGACCGTAGGTGTGAATGGTTGTCTGTGTCTATGGCCCTGTCCACACGGCAACGGATTCAGGTGACTCCGATACAATTGCTTATCGTTCAGGCCTGGCGTCCACATGGCACCGGCGTTTTGGGTGCCCAAAACGCAATCTTTTTGAGAACGGGTTCCAGAGTGGAAAGATCTGGCAACGTTGCCGTTGTGAAGTCGTCTGGATGAGTAGAACGGATTTGTTTACGATGACGTCACAACCACATGACTGTGAGTGCTTCACGCCGGGTAGAAGTGTAACGAATATCACCAGGAAAAAGCCTTACGGAGCACTAGTGAGATTGAAACACGAGCTTGGATATTATTATTATTATTATTATTATTATTATTATTATGTTCAGTGTTAGTTCACAGTAGTAATGCAAGAAGCAGAATAGTGACAGTAATAGTGAAGCAAAAACATGCAATTGTACAAACACTGCAGCTCTACAGCAAAATATTCATTTATGAAATGGTCTGATTCTTAACACCAGTAGTGCCAATGATCTTCTCATTGCGATGCGAGTTGTCAACAAATCCTATAACTTGGTTCATGAAACGCGCTTACAAAATATTTTCACTGTGAATATTTATTGTGTAATGGTGCAAAGTGAGAGAGAGAGTCAATCCAGCCAGCAAAAATAGGGGAAAAAAGGAGCGATCTCACCTCTTCAGATGTTGATTTAAGTCCGACAATACATTCCTCAAAAAGGGCGTAGAGGAGCAAATTAATCCAATTTATTCCAGACCATTAAAGACGCCGCCTTCCGCGTAGAATCATACGTCATCCTCGCCGCCATATTGGAGAGGTCAAAGCGGAGAATAAAGATTAGCTGCGTTTAACTGTACCAACAGGTTTACCGTCCAAACGAGATCACATGGGATTACCTTTCACAGGTGAGAAACAACAAATTAATTCCATCAACGTGTATCATTCACTTTATTCCGGACCATTGAAGACGCCGCCTTCCGCGTAGAATCATACGTCATCCTCGCCGCCATTTTGGAAAGGTCAAAGCGGAGAATAAAGATTAGCTGCGTTTAACTGTACCAACAGGTTTTCTGTCCAAACGAGATCACATGGGATTACCTTTCACAGGTGAGACTGGAAAAATACTTTTCATTGTATTTGGTCATTATAATGTAATTTTACAAACAGATTTTCCTGACTTTGTGGCTAATATGAAGTCTTGCGCATAATAGTTTATGCGCATGCGTCGTTACTTCTTCTATTGTTCTGGTGTCTCCGAAGGGACCGTCTTACAGCACCCCTAGAGGTGTGACATGTGTATTGCATCGTTTTCAGCAAGCGTTGCGTTGCCATATGGACCTGATATTTTACTGATTGTTGCCCATTTGGACGCGATATATTTTTAAATAACATCTCGTTGCCGTTGTCGTGTGGATGTAGCCTATGTGTCAGCCCTGTGATGACCTGGCGACTTGTGTACCCCGCCTTTCGCCCGTAGTCAGCTGGGATAGGCTCCAGCTTGCCTGCGACCCTGTAGAACAGGATAAAGCAGCTACAGATAATGAGATGAGATGAGAAATGGTCTAGAAATTGACTTTATCTGTGGCCCTGGATAGCCAAGAAAATTAAAATCAACTTGTTTTACGATCAAGTGTACTCCCTGTTGGTGCATCCGTCACACAGGTTCAGCACTTTCTTCAAGAGCGTATGGCACACATATAGGGTTTAATCAATGACTGAATGACTCTGCCTATGTGAAACATCTATTCAGAGAAGGATTATAACCATTTAGCAAGACACAAACTCTGGGAATTAGGGGCCAGTGCATGAGAAGATGCATCTCGCATTATTGATTGGAAAGAAAATGCAATCAGACTCATTTGCTACAATACAATAATCTTTATTAGGTTCCCGGTCTTCATACCTAATTTACAAGTACTGCAAAAACAAATAATTATCATTACAAATAATAAAATAAATGGAAATATTCTAAGGAAATATATAGAAAGGAGTTATCAAAACCTAATATTACAAATGTTATCCTCAAACGTAACATAACTAGGTGTACAACCACCTCTCGAGTTAATGCAATTTTAAATTACGCTTAAAAATGGATACTGATAGAGACTTGAAAAGTGCCTCAGGGAGTGAGTTCCAGACACAGACCCCTCTATAAAGAAAAGAGTTGTGTGCCTTGGCACTTAGGGATATTCAGATTGTTACTCTTCCTAGTTTTATGTTGATGTATACTGGAGCGTTTCCTGAACAAGCTAGTAAGATAATTAGAGCCAAGATTATTCATGCATTTATACATAAGTACGGCGTCTCTTATGGTCAATAAATCAGACACAGGCAAAAGCTTCAGTTCCTTAAGAGTCGGTGTTCTGTGATCATATTTGCGCTGCTCAGATAGAATTCGGGCAGCAAAATTCTGTACTGACTGTAACTTATGAATATTTGAATTGCTGGTACCTGACCAGACAGCACTGTAGAACAGTAGAAAAGCTTAGTAAAAATCAGAGTTTAAAGGTAGACTGCCTTTCAAATTTTTCACGTGTAAGTCAAAAAAAGAATTTTCCCCGTCACCTGATTATTTTTGTTTAGTGGACCGAAAGTGACTGAATTTGAAATGCAGACTTCCAATTTTATTCGTTTTTTAAAAATAGAATAATTAATGAATTTATCTCCACATGGCCCTAAATTCTCCGCTATTTTTTCCTGCTTCACCATGACCCAATACAAGATCCTACGTCATGCATCACATCACGTGGTGGGCTTTCCCCGTTCGCGCAAGGCATTGCGGGATACAAATTTGAAACAGGAGAGAAAAATGGAGGACGCGAGTGTGCGAATGAAACATGAAAGACCGACTACAGTAACAGGAAGCGAGAAGAAGAAAAGACATTATGTTATATACGAAGGAAAGGAAACGCAGGACCAAACTAATAAATATCGGCGCTCAGCGAGCACCTCGGTGTGATCAGCTGTTCGTTTAGCGACAGAATGATGGAACTGTCAGCGCACGCTCAAAGGGAAACCTGCGCATGCGCAACACACACACACACGGACTTCCTCTGTCTGCTTGACTGTGCAAAGCAAGTGATTTCATGCACATTATTTGCTTTAATCGGCTTAAATTAAATAACTTCTCAGCCACAGAATGGCCTGATATTTTGTGAGATATTACAGAAATAAACATCCATCACAATGACCAAACAATTTTGTAGGCCAATCATTAATAACCTGGGGGTTAAGGTGGACACTGACCTCAAATTTGACACCCAGATAAAAGCTGTGGTGAAGTCCAGCTTTTTCCAGTTAAGGCAGCTGGCTAAAATCAAACCAGTTCTTCAGAGGCGGCATTTTGAAACAGTAATCCACGCCTTTGTGACTACCCGGCTGGACTACTGTAACGCCCTATATATGGGAGTTAGTGAGTCCTCCATTGCCCGTTTGCAATTAGTGCAAAATGCTGCCGCTCGCCTCTTAACAAACACCAGAAAGTATGACCACATTACACCTATTCTGGCCTCACTGCACTGGTTACCTGTTCATTTTAGGATTCATTTTAAAATACTTTTGTTTGCTTTTAAAGCTTTAAATGGCCTTGCCCCACCATACCTCTCTGAGCTGCTACAACCCTACATTCCCAGCCGTTCTCTTAGGTCAGCTGACCAGTTGCTTTTGGCTGTACCCCGAACTAGGTTAAAAAACAGAGGAGAACGTGCCTTTGCTGTAGCAGCCCCAAAATTGTGGAATGCTTTGCCACTCCACATTAGACAAGCCCCATCTTTGTCTCTTTTTAAAACTATGATAAAAACCCACTTTTTTCATTTGGCCTTTGGATACTGGGTGGTGTGTTGATGTGATGTAGAAGTGTTGGGTGGGTTATGAGTTTTTACTTATTTTATACTTATTTTACTGTTTTTACTTATTTTATACTTATTTTACTTATTGCTGATTTTATTCATTTATTTATTTTTGTCTACTGTTTATTGTTGTGGTGTACAGCACTTTGGAAACCCTGTGTTTGTTAAAATTGTGCTATATAAATAAAGTGGATTGGATTGGATTGGAATGACCACATTTTAGACGGAACTAAATTTCACTGATTTTATGAAATTGAAAGGAAGTCTAGCTTTAACGATTGTAAAGTGTCTCCTGATCAAAAAGGTGACGGATCCTCTTTATCATTGCTAGTTTGCTTTTTAGATCTGCAGCTGGAGTCCTGACATGTTCATCGAATGATAAGTTCTTATCAGCTGTAACGCCGAGGTCTCTAACTGAATGAATGACGGGTAGCTCTTTCCCCAGGAACGCAATAGGCGGAATAAGCGTCTGACTGAGCATCTTGTTCAGTCCAAACACACAGAACTTGGTCTTGTCAGGATTAATCAGCAAACTGTTCTCACAACACCAAGCAGCCACCCGCAGTAGATCTTGCTTGAGGTCATTAAGCCTTCTGTTGATCTCTTTGTTGGAGAACGAGATGTAAAGCTTGATATCATCGACATATGACGTCATGTTACATGTCTTGCAAACTGATGGCAGGTCATTAATATACAGGTTGAAGAGCAAGGGACCGAGAATGGAACGTTTACTGTTATTTTATGCATGTTTACTTTGAGTGATCATTGGGAACGTCATAGTCGCTTTGGGGCAGTCCAAACCCTGGTATATTTCTCTCTCTCTCTCTCTCTCTCTCTCTCTCTCTCTCTCTCTGACAGGCTTCCAAGGTTTCAATGGCCATATAAAAATGAGTGTGCTCTCAGACACCTTATGTGCACTTCAAACTGACAGATGGTTTTAGAAATTAGGCAACAGCAACGCCACAGGAAACCTGTTTCTCAGTATAATAAAATACATGTGTGTGTGTGTGTGTGTGTGTGTGTGTGTGTGTGTGTGTGTGTGTGTGTGTGAGAGAGAGAGAGAGAAAGAGAGAGACACAAGATTGCAATAACCTGTTATTGGCATTTCACAGACCACGTCCTATTACATCTACAGATATTTCAAAATAGTCGCCTATAATACCATGTTATTATACAGTTATTATCGATAATGTTCTATGTTATATACTATAGTATGCAAGTATGTAAGTATGCAGTCTGGGATGGAGATGGTTTGTAGCATGCTATCAAAAAGAACCTTCTGCTGCCACCTAGTGAACATATAAACAGGGTCTGTGTCAAATAATGGCATAATTGAGTTCATTAAAGTGCATATCACGGGTAAATTCAGGAGCAAGATCAATGTCTCATCTCATCTCATTATCCGTAGCCACTTTATCCTGTTCTACAGGGTCGCAGGCAAGCTGGAGCCTATCCCAGCTGACTACGGGCGAAAGGCGGGGTACACCCTGGACAAGTCGCCAGGTCATCACAGGGCTGACACATAGACACAGACAACCATTCACACTCACATTCACACCTACGCTCAATTTAGAGTCACCAGTTAACCTAACCTGCATGTCTTTGGGCTGTGGGGGAAACCGGAGCACCCGGAGGAAACCCACGTGGACACGGGGAGAACATGCAAACTCCGCACAGAAAGGCCCTCGCCGGCCACGGGGCTCGAACCCGGACCTTCTTGCTGTGAGGCGACAGCGCTAACCACTACACCACCGTGCTGCCCCAAGATCAATGTAATTCTCCTATTCTATATTAAACTTTGGTCAAATATCTGTCACATTTTGCATTTTGTGCAATTTTTTTTACCTTGCACAATACCAGAAAAAATCAGGTGAAATCAAGCCATTTGAGGCGAATTGGTCCGCCTCTGAAAAAACTTGGCATTTGGATTTCCCAGCAAACATTGATTTTCGTGATGTCGCGTGCGGGATGCCTCCTTCTGAATCCTATGTCAGCGCTGGTTTGCTTATGAGAAAACGACCTGGTGGTTTTCTGCAAATTTCTTCAACTTTATCATGTAATTATTAAAATGGTTAACAGATGTATCGTAGGAGGGTGTAGCAACACCAATCATGATGGGATTAGTACTCATCGTTTCCCAAAAGACCGGACAATGAGAGAGAAATGGGAGCGCTTCGTACGAGGCACCCGGAAAAATTGGCTACATGCTACAGACTACAGCGTTATTTGCGGTGCTCACTTCACAAGGCCCGACGACTTTGAGAACTATTTGCAGTGGGAAATGGGCTTTGCGAGGCAACTTGATCTGAAAAAAGACGCAGTTCCATCTGTCAGAATGCCCAAAGCAACACCGTCTCCATCTGTGTCAACGTCACCAAAGGAGCCAGCCGTGTTCGTCTCCCCTGACAGAATGCGAAGTGCCGCATCCACCGAGGCCCTCAAAGCCGAGGACCGAGCAGAGCCGAGAAAAAGACCAAGAAAATCGGCAATTCACAAGTTGACTGTTGCCAGGGTAAGAAATAATTCTAACATCTCATTATATTCTTCATCCAAAGGTGAAGTAACATTGCGCTCAGGTGGCAATTCCATATTTCAGTGCAAAATCGCTAGCTGCTAAACTTGGTCTACACAGGCTGTGCACTGAAACCGTGCAAGCTCTCGCAGCCTGCTGGCGCTTCCGCAGGTGACGTCACAAATCTGGCTCCAGACTCCCTTGGGATTTTTCCAGACGTGTTTTGTTATTTTATTTTTTTCTGCTGTAGACAGATGGCTTTGTGCAAAATTACCCTTCTGGAGGAGTGTGTAAAGGGACATACTTTCATATAAAAAAACCTGAAATTGGTCCAGGATATGCACTTTCAGTCCATCAACTACATGAAGCATAATTCTAGGGTGATTTTTAGAGCTCCATCTATTATTGATAGACAGGCGCTGAATTAATTATCACATGTACTTTCATGTGTTTTACAGTAAAGGTTTACAAACTTCAGTGCCAAGCTGTGACGAAGGACAAGGCGAGTCGATGGAGAGATTCGGGTCTACCCTAATAACATCAGCTTCATCGACTGATTTTTATTAAACATTACAATCACAAATGATGTAAATACATAAATATAAATATAAATATATGCTTATAAGGTTGATCATACTGTCAATTTGCTTAAAATTTAACCTCATACTGGTCAGTAAATCTGTAGTATACAGTCCTGTATGGTGTATAAATATGTGACTGGACTGAAATGATCATAAACCAAGAAAGGAGCTTTACTGCTATTTACACACTGAAATCTACTGCATGCCTTTTAAAACTATATTAAAGTATATTTAACATGTTTCACTCACTCTCTCTCAATACCCGGTTTATCCTGGTTCGGGTCACAACGAGTCCGTAGTGGAAACAGAGGTGAAGATGAGCTGAAGAATAAATAAAGTAACACGTTGACTCTGTTCAACCATGTCTTCATGGTCAAAACATAGTTTGTAAAGTAAAAGAGTAGTCTGTTTTTCAATTTATTTTAATATAAAAAATATTTATTTTAAAAATATATATTTTAAAAATATTTATTTATTTATGGATGCCTGGTGTATTTGTTAGTGTTTATGGATTATTGGGGTGTTTGTTAATATTTGAGGTGTTTTGTGGATTTTTTGGGGGTGTTTATGGATGTTTGGTGTATTTATGGGTGCTTGTGGATATTTGGGGTGTTTGTGGATGTTTTTTATGGGGGGGCGGTTATGGATGCCTGGTGTATTTATTGGTGTTTATGGATTTTGGGGGGTGTTTGTTGATATTTGAGGTGTTTTGCAGATTTTTGGGGTGTTTGTGGATGTTTGGTGTATTTGTGGGTGCTTGTGGATTTTTATTTATTTATTTATTTGGGGGGGGGTATGGATGCCTGGTGTATTTGTTGGTGTTTGAGGATTTTTGGGGTGTTTATGGATTTTTTTGAGTGTTTATGGATGCCTGGTGTATTTCTTGGTGTTTGTGGATTTTTGGGATGTTTGTAGATACTTTAGGTATTTATGGATTTTTTGGAGTATTTATGGCTGTTTGGTGTCCAGTATTTGTGAGTGCTTTATTTGAGGTGTTTTGCAGATTTTTGGGGTGTTTGTGGATGTTTGGTGTATTTGTGGGTGCTTGTGGATTTTTATTTATTTATTTATTTGGGGGGGGGGTATGGATGCCTGGTGTATTTGTTGGTGTTTGAGGATTTTTGGGGTGTTTATGGATTTTTTTGAGTGTTTATGGATGCCTGGTGTATTTCTTGGTGTTTGTGGATTTTTGGGATGTTTGTAGATACTTTAGGTATTTATGGATTTTTTGGAGTATTTATGGCTGTTTGGTGTCCAGTATTTGTGAGTGCTTTATTTGAGGTGTTTTGTGGATTTTTGGGGTGTTTGTGGATGTTTGGTGCATTTGTGGGTGCTTGTGGATATTTGGGGTGTTTGTGGATTTTTTGGGGGGGTTACAGATGTCTGGTGTATTTATTGGTGTTTATGGATTTTTGGGGTGTTTGTTGATATTTGAGGTGTTTTGCGGATTTTTGGGGTGTTTGTGGATGTTTGGAGTATTTGTGGGTGCTTGTGGATTTTTATTTATTTATTTATTTATTTATTTATTTATTTGGGGGGGGATTATGGATGCCTGGTGTATTTGTTGGTGTTTGAGGATTTTTGGGGTGTTTATGGATTTTTTTTTTGGAGTATTTATGGATGTCTGGTGTATTTGTTGGTGTTTGAGGATTTTTAGGGTGTTTATGGATTTTTTTGGAGTATTTATGGATGCCTGGTGTATTTGTTGGTGTTTGTGGATTTTTGGGGTGTTTATGGATTTTTTTGGAGTATTTATGGATGCCTGGTCTATTTGTTGGTGTTTGTCGATATTTGGGATGTTTGTAGATACTTGAGGTATTTATGGATTTTTTGAAGTATTTATGGCTGTTTGGTGTCCAGTATTTGTGAGTGCTTTATTTGAGGTGTTTTGTGGATTTTTGGGGTGTTTGTGGATGTTTGGGGTGTTTGTGGATTTTTTTTGGGGGGTGCCTGGTGTATTTGTTGGTGTTTGTGGATTTTTGGGGTGTTTATGGATTTTTTTGGAGTATTTATGGATGCCTGGTGTATTTGTTGGTGTTTGAGGATTTTGGGGGTGTTTGTGGATTTTTGGGGGGGTTATGGATTTTTCTGGAGTGTTTATGGATGCCTGGTGTATTTGTTGGTGTTTGTGGATTTTTGGGATGTTTGTAGATACTTGAGATATTTATGGATTTTTTTTGGAGTATTTATGACTGTTTGGTGTACAGTATTTGTGAGTGCTTGTGGATATTTGAGGGTTTTGTGGCTATTTGGTATGTTTGTGGACATTTGAGGTGTATATGGCTTTTTATGGGGTGTTTATGGATTTTTTGGAGTGTTTATGGATTTTTTTGAGTGTTTATGGATGTTTGGTGTATTTGTTGGTGTTTGTGGATTTTTGGGATGTTTGTCAATATTTGAGGTATTTATGGGATTTTTGGAGTGTTTATGACTGTTTGGTGTATTGGTGGGTGCTTGTGGATATTTGGTGTATTTGTTGGTGTTTGTGGATTTTGGGGGTGTTTTGTGGATTTTTGGGGTGTTTGTGGACTGTTGGGGCGTTTGTAGATTTTTTTGGAGTGTTTATGGATGTTTAGTGTATTTATACAGTAGGTGCTTGTGGATGTTTGGGGGGTTTGCTGATGTTTAGTGTATTTGTTGGTGTTTGGGGGTATTTGAGGTGTTTACGGATTTTTATGGGGTGTTTATGGATGTTTGGTGTATTTGTTGGTATTTGTGGATATTTGGGGGTTTTGTAGATATTTGGTGTATTTGTTGGTGTTTGTGGGTATTTGTGGATTTTTTGGGGGGATTTTTATGGATGTTTGGTGCATTTGTGGGTGTTTTTGTGTACATTTGTACTGTTTGTGTATATTTGCATTTTTTAAGGATATTTGAGTGATTGTGAATATTTGAGGTGCTTGCAGAATCTTTTGGGTCTTTATGGATGTTTGGTGTATTTGTGGGTGTATGTGTATATTTCAGGTGTTTAGAGATATTTGAAGTGTTTGTGGATTTTGCAGGTGTTCAAGAATGTTTGGCTTATTTGTGGGTGTTTGTGGACATTTGGCTTATTCATAGGTACTCGAGGAACTCGGGAGGATGGAGAACACAGAAATTTCAATCTGTTGCTCAAACTGAGTTGAGACTGAAATGATGATGGTGGAGAGTTTTCAGGAAGAAGTGAAAAGACACCTGTATAATTTTCCTTCCTTGTGTTTCACAGCCCACAGCTTTAGAAGTGGCCTGAGATAGGTTGTAATGGATAAACCAGTGGATTCATCTCTTGTGCCTTTTACAGTCTCTCATGCTGGAGTGTGTTCCACTGGAAACATTATCACTGGACCAGCCTGTACCACCAACAGCTTCCAAGATGAAGGATTTGAGAAGCCTTTGTAGGTATTCTTTTTTTCTTGGGGTGTCAGCCAAGACATTCTCAGCGGATATGATCCACTGCCAGAGCTAATCATGGCTTTGAGTTCAGTGTCCACACAACAACCATGGCAAATTGGACAGGATGTTTCTCAGGAGGTAAGGTCATGTGTTGCTCAACCTACAGGTGAAGGTCTGCTTACCTGGACTGCTGGCCACCCCAGTGTTCTCAGGGCAAGACAGAAAACACCCAAATACACACCTGAGACTCGAACAAAACATCACCAAGTCATAGGACATTATTTCAGAATCTAACTAGCTCGTGCGTTCTTGCATCTGTGGGCCTCCTCACAGCTCACTCATGATAATAATTTTTTCATTACTGTATAAGAGACATATGAGACAGTCATTATTGGTCTTCTTCATGTATCAGCTACGCAGACCTCTCTGACAGCCCTGAAAGAGCATATCCAGTCCAAAGTGCAATCGAGATGATCTCAACCCTTCAAGACTGAAGCGCAAACATCAGTGTGTGTCAGAGCAAGAAGCAAAGTATGGTGAGATATCACCTCCACTGACTAGGATGAAGTACAATCTGAGATTACATTACAGTACATTACATGGCATTTAGCAGACGCTCTTATCCAGACCAACGTACAACGAGAGCAGAAGCCAGGTACACAAAGTGCTGAACTTCTAAACAAGAAAGTTCTAGTGCCAACTGAACAAGTAACATAATAATACTTAGTGTAATATTCTGTTGAGGCATCAATATTCAGCAAACAGCCAAGGAAACAAACCAACCATATAAGGTACAACTAAATAGAGAACTCAAACCGCTAACCCCAGGCTAGACAGAACACAGCCTGGGTTGGTCAAGACCGATATGCAGTTGGGAAGCAGGTGGGCAGGGAAGCAGGGCAGAGGTGAGTCTACAGTCTGCGCTTGAAGGTGGTCAGGGAGTCGACAGTTCTAACCTCAATGGGAAGGTCATTCCACCAACGGGGAGTCAGAACAGACATCAGTCTTGAGTGGGTTGGACAGGAGCAGTGAGAAAGAGGGGCCAGGCAACCAGTAGTAGCAGAGCATAGGGATCTGACTGGCGTATCGGGGCGGATCAGACTCAGAGACCCTGTAGTGACCTTCCAACACCACCACTGCATAAATACATCATACATGAGGAAAAGAATAAAGCAAATTATTACTTACATTACAGGTATTTAGCAGACGCTCTTATCCAGACCGACGTCCAACATACCCAGAGCAGCCTGGGGAGCAGTTGGGGGTTAGATACCTTGCTCAAGGGCACTTCAGCCATTCCTGCTGGTCCCAAAGCTGCTTCTCTAACCATTAGGACATGACGTCCCCATTACATGGTCTTACAAAGATAAGATCTCATCTTGAAGCGACACGATCAGGTAACTTAGACAGCTAGGATAAACAAGAACGTGGATGCCAAAACGTCCAGCCAAAACTAGGATGTAAGAAGAACACAAGATTTACCAATGTAGTATCGTTCGAGACCCTGTAGTGACCTTACTACACCACCATCTCATCTCATCTCATTATCTCTAGCCGCTTTATCCTGTTCTACAGGGTCGCAGGCAAGCTGGAGCCTATCCCAGCTGACTACGAGCGAAAGGCGGGGTACACCCTGGACAAGTCGCCAGGTCATCACAGGGCTGACACATAGACACAGACAACCATTCACACTCACATTCACACCTACGGTCAATTTAGAGTCACCAGTTAACCTAACCTGCATGTCTTTGGACTGTGGGGGAAACTGGAGCACACGGAAGAAACCCACACGGACACGGGGAGAACATGCAAACTCCACACAGAAAGGCCCTCGCCGGCCACGGGGCTCGAACCCGGACCTTCTTGCTGTGAGGCGACAGCGCTAACCACTACACCACCGTGCCGCCCCCACCAGAGAATATGTATATTTTTAAAAACTTTCAAGGCCTTGATTTTTTTTTCTCAAATTCACAAATTTTTAAGGATTTCAAGGACCTGTGGGAACCATGTTATAAAAAATGTACTACTACTATTATTATTATTATTATTATTATTATTATTATTATTTAAAGCCTAATTGACTGGGACATTTTAATAAATGTTGTTTATATAGTATTAGTAAAATGTTGATGCCTCGACTTGAATTGGTAAGTTAGGTTTTATTTTTATTTGCTAAATATGTTTGCTGGAGAAGAAATGCAAATGGAGGAACATGAACTGACAGGTGAAGCCATTCGTTCATCCTGAGTCGTCATGGCAACCACTGGAGCCGTCACGTTCACTGTGAATTATCGCGATATTTCAGAACAGCTGTGTCTCAAAACGTCTTAAAACGAGCTGGAAGTCGCTTCTAAAATCAGATCAAATCAAAAATAAAAATAAAACTTAGTTTAACCCACTACAATTCCACTGCAACGCAGGACGTTATGACTGTAAGTCCTCTCACCTAAAGCTATCGCGAGATTTCTCATTCAGTCACGTGACTTCTCTTGCAGCTCGCTTGCCGAGGAAGATGAATCACGTGATTTCTCAGCCGGCGCTGTTGCCATGGAGATTTGGGTTGACTGATGCACAGAGTGTGGAACTGAGGTCGCGTTTCTGATTAAAATTCACCAAATAAAAACAGGAAATTACGCAACAGACGTCAGGGTTGGTGAGTAGAAAGCGCCGTCTAGGTAGAAAATATCTGAAATGTTTAAGGGAAGAGGATTTATTGCGTGAAAACGTGTGATATTTCAGACCTGAAGGGTGCAGAGGCTGCTGATTCATCCAGTGGTTGGTTTTATGACATTATGAAAAAGAAAAAAAAGAAATACAACATGTCTTCATTTATTTTGGAGAAGGAAGCCTTTAGAGATGATCTTTAATCTGTTAGTAGTTGCTCTTTAAAAGGCAAGAAGGCTCTTTATGGCAGGGGTTCACAAACTTTTGCATCCAGGGACAATAATAATGCAACTATTATAATATGTGTACATAAACAAATCTTATCTATCTATCTATCTATCTATCTATCTATCTATCTATCTATCTATCTATCTATCTATCTATCAAAAGTTTAGGGTCACTTTGAAATGTCCTTATTTTTGAAAGAAAAGCACTGTTCTTTTCAATGAAGATCACTTTAAACTAATCAGAAATCCACTCTATACATTGCTAATGTGGTAAATAGCTGCAAATGTCTGTTTTTTTAGTGCAATATCTACATACAGTGGTGTTTGAAAGTTTGTGAACCCTTTAGAATTTTCTATATTTCTGCATAAATATGACCTAAAACATCATCAGGTTTTCACACAAATCCTAAAAGTAGATAAAGAGAACCCAGTTAAACAAATGAGACAAAAATATTATACTTGGTCATTTATTTATTGAGGAAAATGATCCAATATTACATATCTGTGAGTGGCAAAAGTATGTGAACCTTTGCTTTCAGTATCTGGTGTGACCCCCTTGTGCAGCAATAACTGCAACTCAACGTTTGCGTTAACTGTTGATCAGTCCTGCACACCGGCTTGGAGGAATTTTAGCCCGTTCCTCCATACAGAACAGCTTCAACTCTGGGATGTTGGTGGGTTTCCTCACATGAACTGCTCGCTTCAGGTCCTTCCACAACATTTCCATTGGATTAAGGTCAGGACTTTGACTTGGCCATTCCAAAACATTAACTTTATTCTTCTTTAACCATTCTTTGGTAGAACGACTTGTGTGCTTAGGGTCATTGTCTTGCATGACCCACCTTCTCTTGAGATTCAGTTCATGGACAGATGTCCTGACATTTTCCTTTAGAATTCGCTGGTATAATTCAGAATTCATTGTTCCATCAATGATGGCAAGCCATCCTGGCCCAGATGCAGCAAAACAGGCCCAAACCATGATACTACCACCATCATGTTTCACAGATGGGATAAGGTTCTTATGCTAGAATGCAGTGTTTTCCTTTCTCCAAACATAACGCTTCTCATTTAAACCAAAAAGTTCTATTTTGGTCTCATCCAGCCACAAAACATTTTTCCAATAGCCTTCTGGCTTGTCCACGTGATCTTTAGCAAACTGCAGACGAGCAGTAATGTTCTTTTTGGAGAGCAGTGGCTTTCTCCTTGCAACCCTGCCATGCACGCCATTGTTGTTCAGTGTTCTCCTGATGGTGGACTCATGAACATTAACATTAGCTAATGTGAGAGAGGTCTTCAGTTGCTTAGAAGTTACCCTGGGGTCCTTTGTGACGTCGCCGACTATTACACGCCTTGCTCTTGGAGTGATCTTTGTTGGTCGACCACTCCTGGGGAGGGTAACAATGGTCTTGAATTTCCTCCATTTGTACACAGTCTGTCTGACTGTGGATTGGTGGAGTCCAAACTCTTTAGAGATGGTTTTGTAACCTTTTCCAGCCTGATGAGCATCAACAACGCTTTTTCTGAGGTCCTCAGAAACCTCCTTTGTTCGTGCCATGATACACTTCCACAAACATGTGTTGTGAAGATCAGACTTTGATAGATCCCTGTTCTTTAAATAAAACAGGGTGCCCACTCACACCTGATTGTCATCCCATTGATTGAAAACACCTGACTCTAATTTCACCTTCAAATTAACTGCTAATCCTAGAGGTTCACATACTTTTGCCACTCACAGATATGTAATATTGGATCATTTTCCTCAATAAATAAATGACCAAGTATAATATTTTTGTCTCATTTGTTTAACTGGGTTTTCTTTCTCTACTTTTAGGACTTGTGTGAAAACCTGATGATGTTTTAGGTCATATTTATGCAGAAATATAGAAAATTCTAAAGGGTTCACAAACTTTCAAGCACCACTGTAGGTGTATAGAGGCCCATTTTCCAGCAACTCTCACTCCAGTGTTCTAATGGTACAATGTGTTTGCTCATTGCCTCAGAAGGCTAATGGATGATTAGAAAACCCTTGTACAATCATGTTAGCACAGCTGAAAACAGTTGAGCTCTTTAGAGAAGCTATAAAACTGACCTTCCTTTGAGCAGATTGAGTTTCTGGAGCATCACATTTGTGGGGTCGATTAAATGCTCAAAATGGCCAGAAAAATGTCTTGACTATATTTTCTATTCATTTTACAACTTATGGTGGTAAATAAAAGTGTGACTTTTCATGGAAAACACAAAATTGTCTGGGTGACCCCAAACTTTTGAACGGTAGTGTATCTATCAGACCAATGAGTCTTTTATTTCCAGATGTTCTTCCCACAGAACCCAGTCCAGCTGTTTTTGTTTTATTTGTTATATGTCTTTAATTAATCTATTAAAAAAACTATTCCTAAAACGCTCTGTGCTTATTCTAGGCATAACGCCGGATCTGTTCCTTAGGGGGCGGCATGGTAGTGTAGTGGTTAGCGCTGTCGCCTCACAGCAAGAAGGTTCTGGGTTCAAGCCCAGTGGCCGGCGAGGGCCTTTCTGTGTGCGTGTTCTCTCCGTGTCTGCATGGGTTTCCTCCGGTTTCCCCCACAGTCCAAAGACATGCAGGTTAGGCTAATTGGTGGCTCTAAATTGACTGTGAGCGTGAATGGTTATCTGTGTCTATGTGTCAGCCCTGCGACTTGTCCAGGGTGTACCCTGCCTCTCAACCGTAGCCAGCTGGGAGAGGCTCCAGCTTGCCTGCGACCCTGTAGGACAGGATAAGATGATGGATGGATGTTCCTTAGGCGCACAGAAGATTCCTTTACCTTTGGCAGCAAGCTGAATAGTGTAATCTGTAACATTAAACTTATTAAACAGTCACATTTTTCAAGGAGACTAAAAACATCAAAATGAGTTGAAGTATAGCATCGTTTAAAACATCTAGTTAAAAATTGTTCTATAATAGTAAGATCAGACTGGCTAGCATCAATCACCGGCAGACCGTAAAGTAATTTAGAAAGAATAATGGAATTAAAAAGGTGATCGGTTTCCAACTGCGAGTATTCTTCCTTACGAAGGCTCCTAATCATAAATAGACACTTATTGGCTTCATAGAACTTAGTCTTAACGTGCAAACTAAATTTGCAGTTAGCCTGCAAAGTTACCCCTAATATAGTTATACTATCATGTTGCTTTATGTTATATATCGCAGGATACACGTTATTGTCACCCCTCTCATGCATAATCAGCTCTTTATATTTCTGTGTATTACAGTTCATGACATTTTCTATTGTCCAATCCATGAATTGCTTCAGCTGTAGTTTTGAAAGACCTGGAACTTTTCTCTAATACTATATAAACAACATTTATTAAAATGTCCCAGTCAATTAGGCTTTAAATAATAATAATAATAATAATAATAATAATAATAGTACATTTTTTATAACATGGTTCCCACAGGTCCTTGAAATCCTTAAAAATTTGTGAATTTGAGAAAAAAAAATCAAGGCCTTGAAAGTTTTTAAAAATATACATATTCTCTGGTGGGGGCGGCACGGTGGTGTAGTGGTTAGCGCTGTCGCCTCACAGCAAGAAGGTCCGGGTTCGAGCCCCGTGGCCGGCGAGGGCCTTTCTGTGTGGAGTTTGCATGTTCTCCCCGTGTCCGCGTGGGTTTCCTCCGGGTGCTCCGGTTTCCCCCACAGTCCAAAGACATGCAGGTTAGGTTAACTGGTGACTCTAAATTGAGCGTAGGTGTGAATGTGAGTGTGAATGGTTGTCTGTGTCTATGTGTCAGCCCTGTGATGACCTGGCGACTTGTCCAGGGTGTACCCCGCCTTTCGCCCGTAGTCAGCTGGGATAGGCTCCAGCTTGCCTGCGACCCTGTAGAACAGGATAAAGCGGCTACAGATAATGAGATGAGATGAGATATTCTCTGGTTCAGCCATGTTTGCGGGGTGATGATGACCGACCTGTAAAAGCACTTCCATATGACGAACTATCTCAGGAACTCGACCCCTCGGCCGAGCGAAACTGAGGTTTAAAGACACGTGCAGAAATGCTTTGAAGGGTGCTCATGTAGGAAATCAATGGAAAGCTGCTGTAGAGAACAGACAAAGATGGAGAGAGCTGGTGTGGGTCGTGTGTGACAGTCACAATGACGAGAGGATAGAACTTTATGAGAAACGGAGAAAGAAAAGAGGAGAGGAGAACAGGCTGTGCTCTAACCTTTTGCAGCTCATAAGGCGCTATGGGATTAAATATGTAAGAGCTGATTAGTTTACGCTTTCTAGATGTGCCAGAGGTGGTCACCGTCTCCTAGTGAACAGCTGAGAAGATGAAAGAAACACACAGTTGTGCTGAACGAACGTTTCTAGTGTTGCAGAGACTTCTCTTGAAAACACACCAGGTCTTTATACAGCGCTGTGTTTCGGTGTGTAACGTTATATACACATTATATTGCATTCACCTTTTTAAAGGGATCCTCCAGCGGATTTATTCTCAAACTTGTTTTAAGTAAAAGTCGTCGCAGATTTCAAAAATCAAACTTTTATTTTCGGAGACCAAATAGTGTTTGAGAAAAATGAACTTTCTTTAAAATGTCAGATGGGCTTCCTGCGGTGGTGACGTATGTGATGACGATGTCATGTAGTGGTCACTTGGAGCAGCTCAGCTGTTTATGTTCTCTGTTTACGTCGTATTTTTATAGAATTGATCAGTTTTTAAATACGTGTGCGCCATTGTGTAGCATATAAATGCCACAATGATGCTAAAAAGAAAGCACAAGCTGGAACTCGACTGCATTTCCACAGAGAAAATGCAAAGTGTGATTGATCAGCTGTGGCAGAGGGTCACTGACAGAAACTGGATCAGACATGAGACCTCGCACTGTAAAATCTTTTTTTTTTACATGATCTACAGATAGTTTGTGTGTAGTGTGTGTGGCTGCACGCTCTAAAGTCTCGGTTTAAAATGGCTCGACTCGCAGCACAGCATGACACTTCGCGCTCTAAAATCTCTTTTAAACCATGCCACACTCTATCTCTGTTAATCGACCCAGCACCAGTTGTAGATCATGTTTAAAAAAAAAGATTTTAGAACGTGAATGATCAAGTCCTGCAAGTTGATGTTTTTTGTGCCAATAAACAGAATTACATTTTTCTAACAAAGGAATTGGAAGGAAGTGTGTATGAAACAACTACCTGCTCCTTCATTCCACAGTCTTAACTCGGAAAATGGAAAACTATGAACGGCCGGTACAGGAAGGATGCGATGCTGAATTATCGGTTATTGGTGTACCACATTTGTACTACATTTGTAATAAATGTGTCTTGCGTTTCTTCTGCAGGTGAGAGTTTCGTCAGTCTGGCTGCTGTGAGACGGCAGAATGCAGTTCGCTCTTCCTGTTAGCAAGAACAGGATTATATCCACATTTCCCAAGGTAAGGAGTCAGGGACTGATTCAAAAACACTAAATCTTATCACAGAAACACACTTTAGAGGATAATTATTACGACTGGAAGAAAGTAGGAGTGATAAATCGGCATGTTGATATTATCGACTGTTATGAGCTAACTGCTGATAAATCGGTTTCTGCATTTATAACGGCTCAAAAATGACAAGACAGAAGATGGATCCTTTGACCGTGTTATGAGTGTTGTCATTGCGTAGTTTGTCCACCAGAAGGCACACTGCAACTGTACTGTTGGTAACACACACATCACAACAATCAGCTGACCCAAGCAGAGTCGAGCAGAGTAGCAACAGCACCGGTGTCAAACAGATGAAGGCATTTAGCTAGTTTAAAAAATTTAGGTTTTATAAATTATTAGTTAATTAATTAATTGTAAATAACTGAAATTATTTTAATACAGTTCCTATATATATATATATATATATATATATATATATATATATATATATATATATATATGATCATAAAGTACTTTATAGTTATATTAACATTACATTTAACAGTTATTCCACGAAATCGAGTCGTACATGAGCTGATAGCCGACGAAACGCGTAGCACCGAGTTGGCTATAATCCATGTACGACGAGATTGAGTGGAATAACTGTTTTATTCTATCCACATTGACTGGATTTTGACAAACAGAGCATTTTTATTTTTTGTAAATTCGATAAATAAAAACTTTATACAGAACGTCTGACAAAATAATTTCCGCTTTTATTTCGTCCTCGTTTGGTTCACCAACATGCTCCGCCATTTTATTTTTCTCTACTCACGGTATAGGAGCTGATATCCTAGTAGTAGAGTAGCCAATCAGAGGGCACGATCGCTCATATCCAGTGAATGTGGATTGAATAATGACTGTTACTCGACACACTCGAGGTAGCTAAAGTTACTGTACACAGTGTACAACCCCGATTCCAAAAAAGTTGGGACAAAGTACAAATTGTAAATAAAAATGGAACGCAATAATTTACAAATCTCAAAAGCTGATATTGTATTCACAATAGAACATAGACAACATATCAAATATCAAAAGTGAGACATTTTGAAATTTCATGCCAAATATTGGCTCATTTGAAATTTCATGACAGCAACACATCTCAAAAAAGTTGGGACAGGGGCAATAAGAGGCTGGAAAAGTTAAAGGTACAAAAAAGGAACAGCTGGAGGACCAAATTGCAACTCATTAGGTCAGTTGGCAATAGGTCATTAACATGACTGGGTATAAAAAGAGCATCTTGGAGTGGCAGCAGCTCTCAGAAGTAAAGATGGGAAGAGGATCACCAATCCCCCTAATTCTGCGCCGACAAATAGTGGAGCAATATCAGAAAGGAGTTCGACAGTGTAAAATTGCAAAGAGTTTGAACATATCATCATCTACAGTGCATAATATCATCAAAAGATTCAGAGAATCTGGAAGAATCTCTGTGCGTAAGGGTCAAGGCCGGAAAACCATACTGGGTGCCCGTGATCTTCGGGCCCTTAGATGGCACTGCATCACATACAGGCATGCTTCTGTATTGGAAATCACAAAATGGGCTCAGGAATATTTCCAGAGAACATTATCTGTGAACACAATTCACCGTGCCATCCGCCGTTGCCAGCTAAAACTCTATAGTTCAAAGAAGAAGCCATATCTAAACATGATCCAGAAGCGCAGACGTCTTCTCTGGGCCAAGGCTCATTTAAAATGGACTGTGGCAAAGTGGAAAACTGTTCTGTGGTCAGACGAATCAAAATTTGAAGTTCTTTATGGAAATCAGGGACGCCGTGTCATTCGGACTAAAGAGGAGAAGGACGACCCAAGTTATCAGTGCTCAGTTCAGAAGCCTGCATCTCTGATGGTATGGGGTTGCATTAGTGCGTGTGGCATGGGCAGCTTACACATCTGGAAAGACACCATCAATGCTGAAAGGTATATCCAGGTTCTAGAGCAACATATGCTCCCATCCAGACGACGTCTCTTTCAGGGAAGACCTTGCATTTTCCAGCATGACAATGCCAAACCACATACTGCATCAATTACAGCATCATGGCTGCGTAGAAGAAGGGTCCGGGTACTGAACTGGCCAGCCTGCAGTCCAGATCTTTCACCCATAGAAAACATTTGGCGCATCATAAAACGGAAGATACGACAAAAAAGACCTAAGACAGTTGAGCAACTAGAATCCCACATTAGACAAGAATGGGTTAACATTCCTATCCCTAAACTTGAGCAACTTGTCTCCTCAGTCCCCAGACGTTTACAGACTGTTGTAAAGAGAAAAGGGGATGTCTCACAGTGGGAAACATGGCCTTGTCCCAACTTTTTTGAGATGTGTTGTTGTCATGAAATTTAAAATCACCTAATTTTTCTCTTTAAATGATACATTTTCTCAGTTTAAACATTTGATATGTCATCTATGTTCTATTCTGAATAAAATATGGAATTTTGAAACTTCCACATCATTGCATTCTGTTTTTATTTACAATTTGTACTTTGTCCCAACTTTTTTGGAATCGGGGTTGTACACACGTTTATTGATAATGACAGGAAAGTTTGATGGCAGTGAGTTGAATTTCGTGTGTGTGTGTGTTGCAGTGTTATAATCCACAAGCATGTCTGCAGATGAAGGATGACTGGAGCGTGAAAGCTAAACTGGCTTTTAAAGACCGAGCCACCAGGCAGCAGGGGTGAGAGAGAGAGACGCCACGTTTCATCATGTTGATTTATGTAATCAGATGTTTGTTTTGGCGAGAGCACCAGCAGACGTGTGTTTCACGTCAAATTACCTCACTGTTCTTACGCATGGGGTATTAGCCATGTTGCAGCACTCGACACGGTCCTGAGACCACAAATCAATGCTCTCAGTCTGCTCATAAACTCATAACTACATTTCCAGGCACAAATACAGTACATATGTACAACCCCGATTCCAAAAAAGTTGGGACAAAGTACAAATTGTAAATAAAAACGGAATGCAATGATGTGGAAGTTTCAAAATTCCATATTTTATTCAGAATAGAACATAGATGACATATCAAATGTTTAAACTGAGAAAATGTATCATTTAAAGAGAAAAATTAGGTGATTTTAAATTTCATGACAACAACACATCTCAAAAAAGTTGGGACAAGGCCATGTTTCCCACTGTGAGACATCCCCTTTTCTCTTTACAACAGTCTGTAAACGTCTGGGGACTGAGGAGACAAGTTGCTCAAGTTTAGGGATAGGAACGTTAACCCATTCTTGTCTAATGTAGGATTCTAGTTGCTCAACTGTCTTAGGTCTTTTTTGTCATATCTTCCATTTTATGATGCGCCAAATGTTTTCTATGGGTGAAAGATCTGGACTGCAGGCTGGCCAGTTCAGTACCCGGACCCTTCTTCTACGCAGCCATGATGCTGTAATTGATGCAGTATGTGGTTTGGCATTGTCATGGTGGAAAATGCAAGGTCTTCCCTGAAAGAGACGTCGTCTGGATGGGAGCATATGTTGCTCTAGAACCTGGATATACCTTTCAGCATTGATGGTGTCTTTCCAGATGTGTAAGCTGCCCATGCCACACGCACTAATGCAACCCCATACCATCAGAGATGCAGGCTTCTGAACTGAGCGCCGATAACAACTTGGGTCGTCCTTCTCCTCTTTAGTCCGAATGACACGGCGTCCCTGATTTCCATAAAGAACTTCAAATTTTGATTCGTCTGACCACAGAACAGTTTTCCACTTTGCCACAGTCCATTTTAAATGAGCCTTGGCCCAGAGAAGACGTCTGCGCTTCTGGATCATGTTTAGATACGGCTTCTTCTTTGAACTATAGAGTTTTAGCTGGCAACGGCGGATGGCACGGTGAATTGTGTTCACAGATAATGTTCTCTGGAAATATTCCTGAGCCCATTTTGTGATTTCCAATACAGAAGCATGCCTGTATGTGATGCAGTGCCGTCTAAGGGCCCGAAGATCACGGGCACCCAGTATGGTTTTCCGGCCTTGACCCTTACGCACAGAGATTCTTCCAGATTCCCTGAATCTTTTGATGATATTATGCACTGTAGATGATGATATGTTCAAACTCTTTGCAATTTTACACTGTCGAACTCCTTTCTGATATTGCTCCACTATTTGTCGGCGCAGAATTAGGGGGATTGGTGATCCTCTTCCCATCTTTACTTCTGAGAGCCGCTGCCACTCCAAGATGCTCTTTTTATACCCAGTCATGTTAATGACCTATTGCCAATTGACCTAATGAGTTGCAATTTGGTCCTCCAGCTGTTCCTTTTTTGTACCTTTAACTTTTCCAGCCTCTTATTGCCCCTGTCCCACCTTTTTTGAGATGTGTTGCTGTCATGAAATTTCAAATGAGCGAATATTTGGCATGAAATTTCAAAATGTCTCACTTTTGACATTTGATATGTTGTCTATGTTCTGTTGTGAATACAATATCAGTTTTTGAGATTTGTAAATTATTGCATTCCGTTTTTATTTACAATTTGTACTTTGTCCCAACTTTTTTGGAATCGGGGTTGTAAATATAAACATCCATCTCTGCATGTATTATTATTAATTATTATACATACAGGACACTTTTTCGATGGAATAAAAACGTGTTCTATTCCCTTCTAGCGGGTTCCATTCATTTGGTTTGATCGCATGCAATATTGTTAGCATATCACTTATCCTACGTGTATTACATCACTCTACCCAATGGAGAATAAGCGTTGAATATGGTTTATGATGTTGCATGGTTGTCTAGACAACATGACGTCACACACCAGAGACGTAAAACTTCCACGCTAGCGAGCGACTAGGACAATTTGTAAACAAACATGGCCGCCAGGTTTGCTTTGTTAAAAACGGAAGATTTTGAGAGAATTTTGAAAGAGAAAGACGTGTTGAACACCCAAAAGGAATGTATAATAATAATAATAATATTATTATTATTATTGCCTGGCTTTTTTTCGTGGTCTATCAGATATATTCCATTTCGAATGGACTGCATCTGATATACCACTCAACGCCAGCCAATATTATTTAAATATTTACAAAATTATTACTTCATGGTGGTAACATTAACTCCACTTCAAGTCATTCTACATCACACCATCTTGTCGTTGATTATATTCCTATAACAGCACACACCCCTGTGTTTTATTCCATACTTATTTCATATAAATTACTGTGCAAAATTTTTTACCCCCCCATCATTTTTTTTTCATACAAACTTTGGTATAGGTTTCTATTTTATGACTGCTACATTATCAAGTCAAAACATTACAAAAACATTTTAGAGTTCCAGATGTGCGTTTTTTTCCAGCACAAAATTAAATGTTACAGGGAAAAAAATTTGTATCTGAGCAGCGTATTCCATCCATAATAGAGCACTTTTCAGGTTAAAAAAGAAAACATAATGAAGGCTGCTGGGTTTTGGTGCAAAATGAAGAAGCGAGTGTGACAGTCAAAGTGTCCAGAAGAACTGTGGCTGGTTCTGGAAGATGCTCAGTAAAACCTACAGATCATTTCCGCATAAAACTGACCTCACTGTACCGGAGACTACTATTTTTTTTTAAAGCAAAGGGTCGTCTCATACCAAATACTGACCTTATTTCATTTATTACGGCTCACTGATTACTGTTTATAGTATTTTTTAATGTTGAAACATTTCATTTCATTATTTTTTTAAGCCATTTTTGGTCGACAGCATTTCCTTACATGTGAATAAGACTTTTGCACAGGACTGTGTGTAGCCGTTGGGAATAATTTTTTTTCTTTCCTAGCAGCAACATTTCTCTCATAATTGCACCAAAAAAGGACATAAATGCAGAAGACATGAGCATGAACTTGCACTTTTTATAATTTCTGTAATTTAGTTTTGGCACCATAGTGAGTGTTGAGCTAAAAAAAAAACCTAGAACTTCACTGCAAAAAAAATGGCCTTTCAAAAATAAGAAATAAAAGATTAAAACAAAGCATATTTGCTTGAATCAGGTGAAAAAAATCTGCCAGTGGAACTAGTCAAATTTGACTTGGTAAGATTTCTTAAAGTAAGATGAAAAATCTAACCTGTTTTTAGATGAAATAATTCCAAAATAAGATTGGGGAACTTATTATGCGAGATCTGATTAACTCAAAATAATCAAAATAGTTCTTATAACAAGATCGTACTTCTTACATTTAGCCATTCAGGTCATTTTTATTTATTTCATTTTAAGGGTATTTCACTTAAATTCATGACAAAGTCTTAGCAGTAAAAACTGAATTTAAGATAAATATACTAATATTAGGATTGTTAAATTCTACAACTAAGCATTGCTAGCTTAAAAGATTCTCCTTTTGTGACCTGTAATTAGTAAAATACTCTATGCCGCTTTTCCACTACAAACGCGGCTGAGCCGTGCCGTGCTGAGTCGAGCTGAGTCGAGCTGAGCAGGGCTGTTGGAGTTGCATTTCAACTACAACCGCGCTGAACCGTGCTGGCTGGAAGTGGGTGGACACATTGGGTGGAGTTAGCGAAAGTGGGTGGACGTCACGTGATGTCGTTAAGCAGCGCAAACAGTGACATCAGTGACAGTGGCGGAACAAGTCAGAGCCGGGCCGGGGGCGGGGCAAATGACCGGGCCCTTTATTAAAGCTTATCATAACATCATTTTAGGCTACAAAATGTCCGCAACTGCGGTGTTTACCAATTTCAACACTACCGGGTGCAACTATGTTATTTAGTACATCAAGTCCTTCAAACGAACATGTAACTCAGAAACAAAAAACATTAGGATACTGTACATGGCTCATAATAAAACATCAATAGCCTATACTGCGCACATTATTTGAAGGGCATACGAATGAGCGCTCAGAGGCTGCAACGGTGACAGGAAGAGTCAGAAATAAAAGGAGGGCGGTGCAAACCTCACTGAATGCACTGTGTTTACCAATTTCAACACTCCGGGGTGCAACTATGTTATTTTGTACATTAAGTCCTTCAAACGAACATGTAACTCAGAAACAAAAAAACATTAGGCGACATACTGTACATGGCTCATAATAAAACATCAATAGCCTACTGCGCGCATTATTTGAAGGGCATACGACGAGCCTTGCGCTCCGCGAACTCGTCCACGATGCTCTGTATGTCACTGATTCAGTGATCTTTTAAGCGGTAGTCTCACGACCCGGATAGTAAACAATAAACATGGAGGACATGGAGTCGTTAGTGTTGCTGGTCTTGGTGCTGTGGCTTGTTGTCACCGACAACGCGGACAGATACTGGCAAGAGCGTATAGATGAGGCGAGGCGCATAAGGCTTCAGAAATTCTCGTAATTCGTAATTCTTCTCCTTCCGGGTTTGCGGTGTTTACAGATCCCAGCGTGCTCGCGGGGCGTGTGTGGGCATGTGAGGACACTCCTCCTCACCAATCAGTGCACAGGGGAGTGTCTGTTCACGCCCCCAACCTCACTCGGCACGGCTTGGCTCGCTTCAGCCCCACTCCAAAACGGTGCGAGTTTTAGGGGCTAAGCAGGGCTGAAACGAGCTGAGTCGTGCTGGTTTTTGGTAGTCGAAACGCGAGCCATGTCGGGCTGAAGTGAGCTGAAGCGAGCTGAAGTGAGCTGAAAAAGGGTAGTGGAAAAGGGCCACTAGATATGAGACCAGAGACTGTCTTGAATCAAGTTGACGACACGTGTAGCATTGCAACAAGTTTATTTTTTTTTCCCATTTCAACATTCAAACATTAAAACATCTCTTAAGATTCCACTTCCCCAGGACCTCAGGCACCAAAAAAAAAAAAAGTCTACGCATTTTGACTTACAATGCTTACACAACGCCAAAGCAACACTGCAGTGTATGAGGGGTTTACAAGATCAGGCACAAACAAACAAACAAACAAACAAACAAGCAAACAAACAAAACACTGAGCTTAACTCACAGCATTCCAAAAAGACGTCACTAAAACGCCCTCCACTCACTCATAGCCTTTTTGAAGGCACTTGTCTGGTCTAGAGTCTGTACAGCATCTAGAAGGAGCTCACTCTGAATGACTGAGAAAACAGTCACAGTAAACTTAGGATCTGTAAGGTGGAGTTGAATTGTAATGAAAGATTCAAAGATTTCAGTAAAGTTCATTTATTCCCAAAACAAGCATACTTTGTTTTTTTTTTCTTGAAACAAGATGAACCGTGGGCGGCACGGTGGTGTAGTGGTTAGCGCTGTCGCCTCACAGCAAGAAGGTCCGGGTTCGAGCCCCGTGGCCGGCGAGGGCCTTTCTGTGCGGAGTTTGCATGTTCTCCCCGTGTCCGCGTGGGTTTCCTCCGGGTGCTCCGGTTTCCCCCACAGTCCAAAGACATGCAGGTTAGGTTAACTGGTGACTCTAAATTGAGCGTAGGTGTGAATGTGAGTGTGAATGGTTGTCTGTGTCTATGTGTCAGCCCTGTGATGACCTGGCGACTTGTCCAGGGTGTACCCCGCCTTTCGCCCGTAGTCAGCTGGGATAGGCTCCAGCTTGCCTGAGACCCTGTAGAACAGGATAAAGCGGCTAGAGATAATGAGATGAGATGAGAGAAGATGAACTGCATTTGACAAAATGTCCAAAATGTACTTACTTGTTTAAAAAAAACTTGTTTTATTTTCAAAGGTGCTCCAAATAAGACTTTTTCAGGACATTTTGTCTATACAAGATTTTCAAGATGGACTGTCTAAAAACTAGCCTTTCTAGCTAAATGAGGTTTTGCTTGTGTTAGGACTAGGACTGTTTTGGCCTCTAGCGGCCGCTGTTATTTCCTTTTCATGTCGTGTTTATTTTGGCCTCTAGAGGCCGCCACTGTTCCTGTGTTTTGAGTTTGTGTTAATTGCCTAATTATCTTCACCTGTGTCCTTAATTAGTTTGTCTATTTATACCCCTGAGTTCAGTCCTCTTGTCACGGAGTCTTTGTGCTGTTATGTTTATCTCCAGTTCCCTTTGTACTGTGTTTTTTGATCTTCTTAGCTTTTGTATTTTTGCACTTTGCTTTTCTTTTGGATTATACTCTTTGGTTTTTTTTTGTCTTTTGTTTTGCCCTGTATATAGTGTATATAGTTTAAATAAACCTTTTGATTCTTTTTCTACTTCCGCCTCACGCCTCTGCATTTGAGTCATCCCCCTGGTGGCCTAGTGGGGGTTTGCTGGATTATCACACCAACGAACCAGGTTCGAATCCCAGCAAAACCCTAACAGAAAGACTCCGTCATGACCGACTCAGCAGAGGCTGCTTCAACTGTCTACCCGGCCAACCTTCAGGGAATTATGGCAGCTTTGACACGCTTCGGAGCGACCATGGACGCTCATGGACGTACGCTCACCAGCCAACGTGAGGCCCTCGCTCGCCACGAGGAACTGCTTCAGCAAATTGGGAAAACCCTGGCACAGCTGACATCTCTGCCTGCATCTCCTGCTCCTGATCCAGTTCCTGCTCCTGATCCAGCTCCCACTCCTGCTCCAGTGCCTCCTGCAATGCTGCCTTCTTCACCTCGCGAACCCAGCCTTCCTGCACCACAGAGGTATGACGGCAAGCACAGTGAGTGCCGAGAGTTCCTTACCCAGTGTCAACTCACCTTTGAGCTTCAGCCTACCACCTACACTACGGATCGCCGCAAGATTGCCTTTGTGATCACCTTATTAGCTGGTAAGGCGCGAGCCTGGGCTACTGCTATCTGGCAAAGACAGGGACCTGAGTGCTTTGATTTCCAGCTGTTTTCTGAAGAGATGCTTCGGGTCTTCGATCAGGCAGACATCAGTACCGACGCAGCCCGAAAGCTCATGTCCATCCGGCAAGGAGGAAGCGTCGCAGATTACGCCATCTCGTTCCGAACACTCGCAGCAGTAAGTGGATGGAACGAGACTGCCCTGGTGTCAGCCTTCCACCATGGTCTGTCTGACCCCATCAAGGACGGTCTGGCCTCTATTGGATGCCCAAGTGACCTCGAAACCCTCATCTCACATGCTATTCGTCTGGACAACAGGATGAGAGAACGCCACCAAGCCTTGAGCCCCCCCAGCCTCCCTACCTCTACCTGGAGACCGTCTACCTCCTTCAGTGACTGTCCAGAACCCATGCAAGTGGGTCGTACTCGCCTCTCCGCATCTGAGAGGGAGCGCAGAAGGAGGGACAAGTGCTGCATCTACTGTGGCAAGCCTGGTCACTTCCGAGCATCATGTCCCGAACTCTTGGGAAAAGGACCGCCCCGTCCAGCCGAGGGAGGGTTGTGACGGGGCCTACCCTCTCTCCCGGACTCCCTGGCCAAGGAATCTACATCCCGGTCTCCATCTCCTGGGGTGAGTCTGTCCACTCTTGTCAAGCTTTGATAGACTCAGGGGCGGCTGGGAACTTTATGGATATTCACTTCGCCCAAAGCATCAATATTCCGACTGCACCTCTTGAAGTCCCACTGTCTGTGTCTGCCCTCGATGGCCAAGCGTTAGGTGATGGAAGAGTCACCCAAGTTACTTCTCCAGTTTTCCTCCAGTCTCAAGGTCACAAGGAAGAAATATCCCTGCACCTGATTCCTTCACCTGAGTTCCCAGTTATTCTAGGCCTTCCTTGGCTTACTCGCCACAACCCTCGCATAGACTGGGTAACAAGCCAGGTTGTGGAATGGGGCCCTGCATGCCATGCCTCTTGTCTGCTCTCTAGCTCTCCTGTGTCTCCTGCCGAGCCCCCTGATCTCACCGAGTTATCTCAAGTTCCCACAGAGTACTGGGATCTCAAGGAGGTATTCAGCAAGAGCAGGGCCGCCGTTCTTCCTCCGCACCGGGCCTACGACTGTGCCATCGACTTGCTCCCTGGGACTACCCCTCCTCGTGGCAGACTGTTTTCACTCTCTCAGCCAGAACGCAAGGCCATGGAGGAATACCTCAAAGATGCCCTGGTCTCTGGGTTTATTCGACCCTCCACTTCACCTGCTGGAGCCGGCTTCTTCTTTGTCGGCAAGAAGGATGGGGGGCTCCGACCATGTATTGATTACAGGGGCCTGAATAAGATCACTGTGCGCAACCGATATCCCCTTCCGCTGATGTCCACAGCTTTCGACCTGCTCCAAGGCGCCACCGTCTTCACCAAGTTGGACCTACGGAACGCATACCACCTCATCCGTATCCGACAGGGAGACGAGTGGAAGACTGCCTTTAACACCCCGTCTGGGCACTACGAATACCAGGTGATGCCCTTCGGACTCACCAACGCACCAGCTGTTTTTCAGGCCCTAATCAACGACGTCTTAAGGGACATGATTAACCTATACGTTTTTGTCTACCTCGACGACATCCTTATCTTTTCCAAGACCGTGCAGGAGCACCGCCACCATGTCCGCCAGGTTCTCCAGAGGCTGCTACAGAACAATCTGTTCGCCAAGGCCCAGAAATGCGAATTTCATGTTCCCGAGGTCTCCTTTCTGGGATTTATTGTACGGACAGGCCAACTCCAAATGGACCCTGCCAAGACCCTGGCCGTCCGGGATTGGCCTACTCCCAAGTCCGTTAAGGAGGTTCAGCGGTTCTTAGGATTCGCTAACTTCTACCGCAAGTTCATCAGGAACTTCAGTTCTGTGGCAGCACCCATGTCAGACCTCACCAAAGGGACAGGTGGATCTTATGGCTGGTCTCCTCAGGCAGAAAAGGCGTTCAAAGACCTCAAGGACCGCTTCTGCACGGCACCCATTCTGGTTCTCCCGGACACCTCCCAACCATTCATCGTGGAGGTGGACGCCTCGGACAGTGGTGTCGGCGCGGTGCTCTCTCAACGTTCGGAAGGAAAGCTGCACCCCTGCGCTCACTTCTCCCACCGCCTGAGTCCTGCTGAGTCCCGGTACGATGTGGGGGATCGAGAACTGCTAGCGGTCAAACTGGCCCTTGAGGAGTGGAGGCACTGGCTGGAGGGAGCACAACATCCATTCCTGGTTTGGACTGACCACAAGAACCTGGAGTACCTCCAGCAAGCCAAGAGACTGAACCCTCGACAGGCTAGGTGGGCCCTGTTTTTCAGTCGGTTTGACTTCACCCTCTCGTACCGCCCCGGCTCCAAGAACACCAAACCTGACGCACTGTCCAGACTGTTCTCTGCCACTAACAGGGAGAATGAAGTCGGGCCTATTATCCCTGTGTCCCGGATTGTGGCCCCTGTCCGCTGGGGTATTGAGGAGGCTGTCCGACGAGCCCAACGCCAGGACCCCGGTCCTGGGACGGGGCCACCAGGCCTCTTGTACGTCCCACATCAAGCCCGGGCCAAGGTTCTCCAGTGGGGTCACTCTTCCCCTCTCACCGCCCACCCGGGAGCTCGGAGGACCCTGGACTTCCTGAAAAGACGTTTCTGGTGGCCTAACATGGAGAAGGAAGTAAGGTCATTTGTCCTGTCCTGTGAGGTTTGCACCAGAACCAAGAACCCACGACAGCGTCCCCAGGGTCTCCTGCATCCTCTGACCATTCCCCGGCGTCCCTGGTCCCACGTGGCAGTCGACTTTATCACGGGTCTCCCTGAGTCACAAGGTAACACGGTCATTTTGGTCTTAGTTGACAGATTCTCCAAGGCCTGCCGCTTCATACCACTGTGCAAACTCCCCTCTGCTCTTGAAACTGCGAAACTTTTGTTTAATCATGTCTTCCGAGTCTTTGGTCTTCCACAGGACATCGTCTCAGACCGAGGGCCCCAGTTCTCCTCCCGAGTGTGGCACGGGTTCTGCAAGGTCATCGGAGCCACTGCCAGCCTCTCCTCTGGGTTTCACCCACAGTCCAATGGTCAGACGGAGAGGCTCAACCAGGACCTGGAAACCACCCTGCGAGGCCTGGCTATGGATAACCCGACATCGTGGAGCACCTGGCTGCCATGGGCGGAGTACGCCCACAACACCCTGCAGTCATCGGCCACCAAGCTGTCGCCATTCCAGTGCCAATTCGGGTTCCAGCCACCTCTGTTCCCGGACCAGGAGGAGGACGCGGGGGTGCCCTCGGTCAACCAATATGTGAGACGGTGTCGCAAGACCTGGAGCAAGGTCAGGAAGACCCTCATACAGACCTCCAGAACCAACCAGACTCAGGCCAACCGCCATAGAAGACCTGCACACGCTTTCCGCCCTGGGCAGCGTGTTTGGCTGTCCACTAAGGACCTTCCACTGCGGGTGGAGAACCGCAAGCTTGCTCCTCGCTACATTGGCCCCTTCAAGGTGGTGCGCAGGGTGAACCCTGTCTCCTACCGGCTCCAGTTGCCCCGGACTCTGAGGATCAACCCCACTTTCCATGTTTCCCTGTTACGGCCCGTACTGACGTCTACGTATGCCCCTGCCCCTAGGAACCCCCCACCCCCCCGCATCTTCCAGGGGCAGACTGTGTTCACTGTGAATCGCCTGCTTGACTCCCGCCGGGTCCGCGGCGGGTTGCAATATCTGGTGGACTGGGAGGGCTATGGTCCTGAGGAGCGCTGCTGGGTTCCTGCTCGGGATGTCCTTGATAAAGAACTATGTCGGGACTTCCATTCGGCCCATCCGGATCGCCCTGGGAACGTCAGGAGACGCTCCTAGAGGGGGGGGTCCTGTTAGGACTAGGACTGTTTTGGCCTCTAGAGGCCGCTGTTATTTCCTTTTCATGTCGTGTTTATTTTGGCCTCTAGAGGCCACCACTGTTCCTGTGTTTTGAGTTTGTGTTAATTGCCTAATTATCTTCACCTGTGTCCTTAATTAGTTTGTCTATTTATACCCCTGAGTTCAGTCCTCTTGTCACGGAGTCTTTGTGCTGTTATGTTTATCTCCAGTTCCCTTTGTACTGTGTTTTTTGATCTTCTTAGCTTTTGTATTTTTGCACTTTGCTTTTCTTTTGGATTATACTCTTTGGTTTTTTTTTGTCTTTTGTTTTGCCCTGTATATAGTGTATATAGTTTAAATAAACCTTTTGATTCTTTTTCTACTTCCGCCTCACGCCTCTGCATTTGAGTCATCCCCCTGGTGGCCTAGTGGGGGTTTGCTGGATTATCACACCAACGAACCAGGTTCGAATCCCAGCAAAACCCTAACAGCTTGTTGGACAATTATGTCTTATAATAAGGGTGGCTAGATGTTTTGACTTGAAAATAGACAAATAAACTTCCTAAGATTTTTATTTTTTGCAGTGTTGTGTAAAGGACAGCCGTGTTGCAAAACATTAAAACTATTTTTATTTTGAATTCTTTTAGTCTAGACAGATTGAAGATGTCGAAAGCTGTTGTTGTCGGAGATCTGAACGTAGGAAAGACCTGCTTAATTAACAGGTACATGAAGCTGAACACTGACAGTGAAATTAAACCCGTACTAATGTGGAATTGGAATCAATGGTGAGCTATGAGGTGGTAAACTGAGATGGTTTTGTGCTCTAGGTTCTGCAAAGATGCTTTTGATCGCGATTACAAGGCCACCATCGGGGTCGACTTTGAAATCGAGAGGTTTGAAATCTCTGGGCTTCCATTCTCCCTTCAGATGTGAGTCCTGCTTCTTCATCACAGCTTTCCACACATGACGTGTGTTTAAGGAGAGTTTTACTGTTCTAGAACTGGATCAAATCTCAAACCTGTGGCGCTGACACGAGGAAAGTCTTAGTCTGAAGTTTGGGCACACCAAATCTTTTTATAAAGTAAAAAATAAATACAGTGGCGTCCCTCAAAAGTCTGAGACTACATTGACATGCTGGGAATTCATGTAAATATTTCAGACATTCTACTTTAACTCAGGTTGTTTTCAATGATATAATTTGTAATGAAAACTGTTGTATTAAAGCTAAATGTCCTTTCGATTTCATAAAATCGGTGAAATTTACACTACTGTTCAAAAGTTTGGGGTCACCCAGACAATTTTGTGTTTTCCATGAAAAATCACACTTTTATTTACCACCATAAGTTGTAAAATGAATAGAAAATATAGTCAAGACATTTTTCTGGCCATTTTGAGCATTTAATCGACCCCACAAATGTGATGCTCCAGAAACTCAAACTGCTCAAAGGAAGGTCAGTTTTATAGCTTCTCTAAAGAGCTCAACTGTTTTCAGCTGTGCTAACATGATTGTACAAGGGTTTTCTAATCATCCATTAGCCTTCTGAGGCAATGAGCAAACACATTGTACCATTAGAACACTGGAGTGAGAGTTGCTGGAAATGGGCCTCTATACACCTATGGAGATATTGCACCAAAAACCAGACATTTGCAGCTAGAATAGTCATTTACCACATTAGCAATGTATAGAGTGGATTTCTGATTAGTTTAAAGTGATCTTCATTGAAAAGAACAGTGCTTTTCTTTCAAAAATAAGGACATTTCAAAGTGACCCCAAACTTTTGAACGGTAGTGTAGTTCCGTCTGAAATGTGGTCATTGTGATATATGTTTATTTCTGTAATATCTCACAAAATATCAGGCCATTCTGTAGCTGGGAAGTTATTTAATTTGAGCGGATTAAAGCAAATGTGCATGAAATCGCTCGCTTTGTGCAGTCAAGCAGACAGAGGAAGTCCGTGTGTGTGTTGCGCATGCACAGGTTTCCCTTTGAGCGTGCACTGACAGTTCCATCATTCTGTCGCTAAACGAACAGCTGATCACACCGAGGTGCTCGCTGAGTGCCGATATTTATTAGTTTGGTCCTGCGTTTCCTTTCCTTCATATATAACATAACATCTTTTCTTCTCGCTTTCTTTCCGTTACTGTAGTCAGTCTTTCACGTTTCATTCGCACACTCACGTCCTCCATTTTTCTCTCCTGTTTCAAATTTGTATCCCACAATGCCTTGCGCGAACAGGGAAAACCCACCACGTGATGTGAAGCATGACGTAGTATCTTGTATTGCGTCATGGTGAAGCAGGAAAAAATTGCAGAGAATTTAGGGCCATGTGGAGATAAATTCATTAATTGTTCTGTTTAAAAAAAACTAATAAAATTGGAAGTCTGTGATTCGAATTCAGTAGCTTTCGGTCCACTAAACAAAAATAATTGGGTGTTGGGGAAAATTCTTTTTTTGACCTACACTTGAAAAATCTGAAAGTCAGTGTACCTTCAAATTAGAAAAGAAAGCAAAATAAAAGCATCACTGGCGGCTCTCAGACTTTCAGGCTCCATTGTATATGTAGAATATCACATTAACATTGAATAAAGCAGTAACTGAAGTAGCTCTTGTTTTACATTTATAAATGTTTGGCGACATTATTTTATAAAGCTAACGACACTGAAGGTCTCACTGTAAAATGTGACTGCAGTTTAAGATTGCTTAAAAATATTAAATGTGAAAAACATAGAGAGTCTGTATTTATAATATGTGGTAAGCTTTTAAGGAAAATCACACCATGTGTGGCTCGTGGCATAAATAATAATAGTATAAATACGCAGGTGATTATAGGAAATCGCACACGCTGATTGGTTGAGATATTCAGACTATTTCTCGATAATCACCTCGAGCGACTCGGCAAAATGACGGCCGATCACTTCGTCACCGTAAGCGAGGAAGAATTACAAATGATGAAAGAAAATGCTGTTCCCAAAAGCACTTAAGATGCTACGAAGTTGGTCTAAAAGTATTCAAAGGTAAGGTGGGATTGTGATTTATTTTATATACAATCTCAATTCCATGAATCTGGGACGCTGTGTAAACTGTAAATAAACACAGTGTGACGATTAGTAAATCATGGAAACCCTGTGTTTCATTGAAAATAGTACAAAGACAACAGATCAGATGTTGAAACTGAGAAACTTTATTGCTTTTTGAAAAATATATGCTCATTTTGAATTTGATGCCGGCAACATGTTTCAGAAAAGTTGGGACAGGGGCGTGTTAACCACTCTGCTGCATCACCATTCTGTAAAGGTTAGGGAACTGAAGAGACCAGTTGCTATCGTTTTGAAAGAGAAATGTTGTCCCATTCTTGCCTGATATACAATTTCGATTGCTCAACAGTTCAGGGTCTCCTATGTTGTATTTTGCTCTTCATAATGCACCGAATGTTTTAACTGGGAGACAGGTCTGGACTGTAGGCAGGCCAGTTTAGCACCCAGACTCTTTTACTACAGAGCTCTGCAGTTTTAATATGCTGTCTTTGTACTATTTTCAATGAAATATAGAGTTTCCAAGATTTGCAAATCTTCATATTTTGTTTTTTATTTATGTTTTATACAGTGTCCCAAATTTATGGAATTGGGGTTGTATTTCAAAACAAAGTATTTTATGTGACTCGGTGTAGATAAGTGACACAAGTCTGTGCCCCACCGCTATTACATTTGCATGCCGCTTATGAAGTTTGAAATAAATTATTTTTATATGATTTTTTTAAATAATCACCTCTGTATTAAACTAAGTTGTGTTCAGCCTTCATTTGACTGAACTTAAAGTTCAAAATTCTCGGAGCAACCGCATTTGCTATTGCCACCTACGGATGCGAATCATGCGCAATGACCAAGCAAATTGAGAAGAAGGTAGATGCATTTGAGATGTGGGCATACAGGCGCTTGCTTAGAACCTCATGGAGAGAGCATCGAACCAATGTTTGGGTTCTAGAAACGTTGAACACCAAGATGATGCTCCGAGAACAAACTGCGAAAAGGAAGATGGGTTTTTTCGGCCATGCCATCCGACGTGAAGGACTAAAGAAAGTCATCATCCAAGGAAAAGAGATGAAGAGGCAGACCCCCACAAACATGGCAACAAGACATCACTAGGTGGACACAGAAAAGCCTGGTGGAGGCATCAAGGATGGCAGAAGATCGCAGAGAGTGGTGTGCTTTCAAAAAGACCACAGCAGCCTGTTTACGAGCCATCTGATGTAGAGAGAGATTTATACTAAAACAGTTATCCGCCTCAGGCTCAGCGAATGTCGGTGAATAATAACCAAGACGAAGCCTTCAGTGAATAATTGCTAAACATCATGTTCATATTTCATACATGATCAGCAAGTGTAACGTGTCACATTATCTATTTTACTGTTTTATTAACAGGAAATTGTTAAAACTGGACATTTAGACAAAATGAACTCCAGTCTAGAGGATTTAATAATAAAATAAATTTGATGAAAAACACAAAATACATTCCAGTGTTTTTGGTTCTGTTGAACAGTTCCAACACAATTCTAGTTCACAATTTTCTTCTTCTTCTTCTTCTTGCTCCTAGCTGGGACACTGCAGGCCAGGAGAAGTTTAAATGCATCGCTGCAGCGTATTACCGAGGAGCTCAGGGTATGATCCCTATCCTACACTCATACATCTTTATTCAACTCTCAACAGCTCAACATAATAAACATCAGTTCTGTGCTTTTCCCCACAGTGATCGTCACAATGTTTGACATGACAGACATTAAAACACTGGAAAACACAAAGTAAGTTACAGTTTTTACATGGATTACTGTTTGGGTCACATTTGTGAACACAGCACTGGGGATACATCGATAACGACTGAGTATTGTTGGTCCAAAATCGTGCTCATTTAGTTTCACACTTATTTATAAAAATAACCCTGAAACCACATGACACTATACGACGTAAGCCAAGGATACGCTGTCATGTCCTGCTAACGAACAAACAACATGAAATAACAGCGATCTGGACGTTTTTCATGATCAATGAAAGCAGACTGGAGACTCGGCTCCTGGAAAATCTCAAGAAGAGAAACTACTGCGTCTTCTGATAATACAAGGAACCTGGTGAACCATCTTCAAGGTGTTTAAACAATAAACAGTGTTTGGAGATGTTTTGTGCCATTGGGAGATGTTCTTAGGCCATCTGTAGAGGTTTTGTGCCATTTGGAGATGTCTATTTCGACTATTTGTCAGCATTTTATGCAATTTAGAGACGTTTTCTGCCATTTGTAGAGGTTTTGTGTCAGTATTAGAAGCGTTGTGCTAGATTTAAAGACTTGTTGCTAGTTTTAGAGGTGTTTTGCGAGTTACAGAGGTTTTGTGCCAGTTTTAGAGATGTTGTGCCAGTTTGAGAGGTTTTGTGCCAGCTTTAAAGACTTTGCGCCCGTTTTAAAGACATTGTGCCAGTTTGAGAGATTATGTGTCATTTTTAGAGACTTTGGACTAGGTTTAAAGACTTTGTGCCAGTGTGTAGAGGTTTTGTCTCATTTTTAGAGACTTTGTGCCAATTTTAAATAATCTTTGCCAGTGTTTGAGGTTTTGTACCAGTTTTAGAGGCTTTTTGCCAGTTTTAATTTTTTTTGCCAGTTTTAGAGACTTTCTGCCAATTTAGAGACTTTATGCCAGTTTTAGAGACTTTATGCCAATTTTAGAGACTTAACCCTGTTTTAGAGGCTTTGTGCCAATTTTAGAGATGTTGTGCCAGTTTTAGAGACTTTATGCCAATTTTAGAGACTTAAGCCTGTTTTAGAGGCTTTATGTCAATTTTAGAGACGTTGTTCCAGTTTTAGAGAAATTATGCCAATTTTAGAGGCTTTATACCTATTTTTAGAGACTTTATGCCAATTTTAGTGGCTTTGTGCCAGTTTTAGAGACTTTATGCCAATTTTAGAGACTTTATGCCTGTTTTAGAGGCTTTGTGCCAATTTTAGAGATGTTGTGCCAGTTTTAGAGACTTTATGCCAATTTTAGAGACTTTATGCCTGTTTTAGAGGCTTTGTGCCAATTTTAGAGACATTGTGCCAGTTTTAAAGACTTTATGCCAATTTTAGAGACTTTATGCCTGTTTTAGAGGCTTTATGTCAATTTTAGAGACGTTGTGCCAGTTTTAGAGACTTTATGCCAATTTTAGAGACTTTATGCCTGTTTTAGAGGCTTTGTGCCAATTTTAGAGACATTGTGCCAGTTTTAGAGACTTTATGCCAATTTTAGAGGCTTTATACCTATTTTTAGAGGCTTTGTGCCAGTTTTAGAGATTTTGTGCCAATTTTAGAGATTTTCTGCTGGTTGTAGAGGTGTTGTGCCAGTTTTAGAGGTTTTATGCCAGTTTTAAAGATTTTGTGCCAGTTTGAGAGGTTTTGTACGAGTTTTAGAGTTGTTGTTTCAGTTTAAAATAATTTGTGCAAGTTTTACAAGCTTTATGCCAGTTTTAGAGACTTTGTGTCAGTTTTCGAGGCTTTTTGCCAGTGTTTGAGGTTTTGTGCCAGTTTTGGAGGCTTTGTGGCAGTTTGAGAGATTTTGTGCCAGTTTTAGAGGCTTTTTGCCAGTTTGAGAGGTTTGGGGCCAGTTTAAAAGACTCTGTGCCAGTGTTGGAGGTTTTGTGCCAGTTTTAGAGGCTCTGTGCCAGTGTTGGAGGCCTTGTGCTCCAAAACACCAAAACAGATGGAAATGCCATTTTTTGTTTCCTGGTAAATGAAGTTGAGAGTGTGATGGCATCAGTGCTGAGCACACAGCGCAGTATCAGCAAGCGTGATCATTCACCATGAGCCCCAGAGGCTCATCATCACTGCGGTTATAAACCCAGACGTTCAGTAGATGAGTGTGAGTGTGTACAGATCTCTGTTTCTCTAAAGTGTAAAGTTTTCTTTCAGGCAGTGGCTGATGGAGGCTCTGAACGAAAACGAACCAAACTCCTGCTTTATTTTCTTGGTCGGAACTAAAAGAGATCTGCTGGTGAGAATTCATTTCCTCTTGATCATTCTCACACTAACACACACCCAGAGGCAGAGCGACACGCACGACACACACACACACACACACACACACACACACACACACACACACACACACACGGGAATGCTCTGATTTAGATTAGTAATAATAACGGAGGGAAGGAAACACTTGTGGTTGTGCTGTTATAGGAAAATAATCAACTTGAAGTGGTTATAGCAGCTGTAAACAGTCTTTCCCTCACCAGCCTCTCTTTTGTTTCTATTGAAGAAAAACTGAAACTTTCCTGACTGACCTCCTTCCAGAAAAATCAACGACGACAAAAATCTGTTAATGTGGCGCGTCATCTGGACAAATCCCTGTCAATTCACCGTTACTATAGAAACGATAACGCATTAATAGTAACAGAAATGGTCATGTCAGAGCTGCTGTTTTATAAAATGACCAATCAGAATCGAGAATTCAGCAGCGCAGTAATTCCTCAGAACATTCCGCAGGATCGAAACTAAAACAGGACAAAATTATACGAATAAATTTCCCGTGTGTCTAAAATTACCCTTCATTATAACTTGAGATCTGTTCAGCAATCACTCGCATGCACTTTCCAGGTGCTTCCATGAGTGTGTGTTTGTTTATTAGTCTCCAGAGGAATGCCAGAGGACAGAGAGAGACGCAGTCAAGATGGCGGCGGAGATGAACGCAGAGTTCTGGTCCGTCTCGTCCAAAACAGGTGAAGTACACACTGAGCTCGGACACAGTCACCATAACAGAGCTTCATGTTCTCCATTCTGATGTGTGTGTGTGTGTGTGTGTGTGTGTGAGACAGGAGAAAATGTGCAGCAGTTCTTCTTCCATGTGGCGGCTCTGGCGTTTGAAGACTCTGTCCTGAAGGACACGGAGCTCGGCTACAGCGCGGCGCGGATCGGAGACAGAGACGTCCTCAGTGAGCGTCTGTTTTCTTCCTTCACGTGATGGAGAGTGTGTGTGTGTGTGTGTGTGTGTGTGTGTGTGTGTGTGTGTGTGTGTGAGAGAGTCAGAGATAATAAAGTACGAATGTGTGTTCATGTAGAGAGACACACAAATATAAAAAATAGTCAACTCCAAAAGTATTGGCAGAATTGACAGAAAGTAAGCAAAAATGCTCCAGGTTGAGCGGCATCAGGGGACATCCCACTCCACGGAGACCCCGGGTCAGAACCACGTCCTGCTGGAGAGATTACAGTACTGTCAGTGCACAAGTCTGAGGCACATGTAAAGAAATGCTTTCGACCAAAAATGGCTGAAAAAAATAATGAAATGAAATGTTTCAACATTAAAAAAATACTATAAACAGTAATCATTAAGCTGTAATAAATGAAACAAAGTCAATATTTGGTGTGAGACGACCCTTTGCTTTAAAAAATAAATAAATTGTAGTCTGAGGTCCAGTGAGTGCAGTTTTATGCGGAAATGAGCTGTAGGTTTTACTGAGCATCTTCCAGAACCAGCCACAGTTCTTCTGGACACTTTGACTGTCACACTCGCTTCTTCATTTTGCACCAAAACTTTTGCACCAGTAGCCTTCATTATGTTTTCTTTTTCAATCTGAAAAGTGCTCGCTTATGGAATACGCTGCTCAGGTACAAACATTTTTTTCCCCTGTAACATTTAATTTTGTGCTGGAAAAAAAAATGAACGTTTGGAACTCTAAAATGTTTTTGTAATGTTTTGACTCGATAATGTAGAAGTCTCATCTCATCTCATTATCTGTAGCCGCTTTATCCTGTTCTACAGGGTCGCAGGCAAGCTGGAGCCTATCCCAGCTGACTACGGGTGAAAGGCGGGGTACACCCTGGACAAGTCGCCAGGTCATCACAGGGCTGACACATAGACACAGACAACCATTCACACTCACATTCACACCTACGGTCAATTTAGAGTCACCAGTTAACCTAACCTGCATGTCTTTGGACTGTGGGGGAAACCGGAGCACCCGGAGGAAACCCACGCGGACACGGGGAGAACATGCAAACTCCACACAGAAAGGCCCTCGCCGGCCACGGGGCTCGAACCCAGGACCTTCTTGCTGTGAGGCGACAGCGCTAACCACTACACCACCGTGCTGCGAATGTAGAAGTCATAAAATAGAAATCTATAACAAAGTTTGTATGAAAAAAAACCAGGGGACTGAAGACTTTTATACAGTACTGTGGATCTCAAAGAATCTGGAGAAACCTGACCTTCCCAGCCTCCTGGCACCGCGAGCACAAACAGGAAACGCAGTAAATAAATAAATGAATAAATGAATGAACAAGTGAATGTTCCTGTTTTGTTTGCTTTATTTGTTTTTGTTTTGTTTTATTTTATTTTCGATTTGGTTTGTTTGTGTTGTTTTATTTGTTTTTGTTTTGTTTGTTTCCTCCGCCAAGGACTAAGAAGGTTGTGAATTCAACACTGGGGATTTTGCTGCGTGGTTTGTTTTTTGCTGTTTTATTTGTTTATTTTCTTTGTTTTTCTGGTATGTTTTTATTGATACAATATGTTGTGCAACGTGACTTCAGATCGAATCTTTAACTCTTCTCTTCCTGTTCACAGTTTTTCAGGGCATGATATAAAAGTTGTCTTGTCTTTTACATGTCCTGTTGTGTTTGGCAGAATTAATAATAATAATAATAATAATAATAATAATAATAATAATAATGAGACCGTGAATCGGGCGGCACGGTGGTGTAGTGGTTAGCGCTGTCGCCTCACAGCAAGAAGGTCCGGGTTTGAGCTCCGGGGCCGGCGAGGGCCTTTCTGTGTGGAGTTTGCATGTTCTCCCCGTGTCCGCGTGGGTTTCCTCCGGGTGCTCCGGTTTCCCCCACAGTCCAAAGACATGCAGGTTAGGTTAACTGGTGACTCTAAATTGAGCGTAGGTGTGAATGTGAGTGTGAATGGTTGTCTGTGTCTATGTGTCAGCTCTGTGATGACCTGGCGACTTGTCCAGGGTGTACCCCGCCTTTCGCCCGTAGTCAGCTGGGATAGGCTCCAGCTCGCCTGCGACCCTGTAGAACAGGATAAAGCGGCTAGAGATAATGAATGAATGAATGAATGAATGAATGAGACCGTCAATGACGGCGTAGCTCACTCCGGCCCCGTCTAGTCCAGAAGGAACGATCTAAAGTGGGCCACCTTGCACAATAAATGTTACAAGCTATATACACTATATACAAGCGATATATAGGAGCGATATCCACCCTAGGAATACCGACCTATTTGCCAGAAAGAATCCAAAACGGTGAGGAATTGACCAAGAAGGAGTGATTTTTGTTGAAATGCTCATTAAGGCTTAATTAGTCCATAACTTAATTAATAATTGTAATGAAGCAAATCTGGGTAGACGTTATATGCACCCTAGGTACTCCTACCTTCATACCAGAAAGAATCAAAATCGGTGAAGAATTGAAGGAAAAGAAGTGATTTGTGTGGAAACTGCTCATTAGGGATTGATTAATTACTCCATATCTTCATTATTAATTGCAATTATGCAAATTTGTATAGAAGCTATATGCACCCCAGGCAGACCTACCTTCCTGCCAAAAAGAATAAAAATCAGTGAAGAATTGAGAAAGAAGAAGCAATTTTCATGAAATGTGGACAACGCCAGACGGACAACACATGATGGCATAAACTCATCACCTTTCGGCCGGATGAGCTAATAATCAACATCAGATCATTGATGGAGCCCTCCGAGCAGATCACAACATCGTTACGAAACAAATAAATAAGACTGATACCAACTCTGAGCTGACGTTAGAGATTGTAAGATTGTGGAGAATGCCTGAGAGTAAGGTCACAGTGATACGAGTAGTGATTGGAGCCTTATGGTCAATACCACTGAGGTTCAAGGATTATCTAGAACAGCAAAGAATCCGATATGATCTACGCACTTTGCAGAAGTCAGCCCTTTTGGGTTCAGCTTGCTTAATGAGAAAAGTACTGGTTGTCTGAGGCCTGAGCTGAGGCCTGATAGACAGTAAACAGAGCAGTGAAAACACTGTGTGACATGGAAATAATAATAATAATAATGATAATAATAATTAGATAGAGACTGTGACTAAAGTCACAGTAATTTGTGCTAGCTTTTACAAACCAGGACGTCTGGTCACCGTACCTGTCAGGAATGGGTGGATACTAACATATGTGCAGAAGATATTTATTAAGAAAAATACAAACAGTCCAAATCAGCAGGCATAAATCAGAAACGATAAACAAGCAGTAGGTCGGGCGAGGCACAAACAGAATATCGTAGGCACAGACAAAGGCGGAATCAAAGGACTAGGAACAGGAAGTAGGAATTCGGAAACCAGGAAATCAAAACAATGCATGGCTCGGTAATGTGTCTAAACAACTCAATACTTCGCAACCTGAGTTAGTCTTTGGCGTTCTTATATATGCGCGCTGATTGCACCTTAATCTAGTGTCAGTGTGAGTCATTAGCAGCCGTCCAGAGTGAGAGCAAGAGTCAGCCAACGCGTGCGGGTGTGACCGTACCCTATAGATCCGGAACAGTAAGAGATAGAGAATGACACTTAGTGAGGAAAAGTTGCACCCTGCCACCTGAACAAAATAAAAACAAACTGATTGAAAAAACTCATGAAAATTGAGAGTTATGGATCATTCCGGATCAATGATCCAGATCAGCACCAAAAGTCATAGCAAAGTAATTCAGCCCAGAGGTATTCTTCATGTGAAATTTGGTGATGATTGGTTGAAAACTGAGGGAGAAATAGCGTCCTAAAAAATGAAATAATAATAATAATAATAAAGTAGAAAGATCCTGACTGGGGGCGGCACGGTGGTGTAGTGGTTAGCGCTGTCGCCTCACAGCAAGAAGGTCCTGGTTCGAGCCCCGTGGCCGGCGAGGGCCTTTATGTGTGGAGTTTGCATGTTCTCCCCGTGTCCGCGTGGGTTTCCCCCGGGTGCTCCGGTTTCCCCCACAGTCCAAAGACATGCAGGTTAGGTTAACTGGTGACTCTAAATTGAGCGTAGGTGTGAATGTGAGTGTGAATGGTTGTCTGTGTCTATGTGTCAGCCCTGCGATGACCTGGCGACTTGTCCAGGGTGTACCCCGCCTTTCGCCCGTAGTCAGCTGGGATAGGCTCCAGCTTGCCTGCGACCCTGTAGAACAGGATAAAGCGGCTAGAGATAATGAGATGAGATGAGATCCTGAGTGAGTTTTTGTGCCCACACTGCTAGCACAAATGAATAATACTAACAACAACGCATCACAGTAAAGTTGGAGTGTAATGTGATGGTGTTTGTTTTTGCAGAAATGGATGAAACCCAAGCGGCCGCTGAAGTGAAGGCAGTGAGGAAGAGCTGCTGCTGATCCACCAGAGACGTTCTGCAGACCTCAAAATGAACAGCTCGAGAATTTAAAAAGGGGAAAAAAACAGAAACGTGTAGTTGAGGTTGAGTGTTTCCTCACACAGCACTTGGTCTGAGTGGGAGGAAGCAAAGCCCGGGGCTTTTACCGCTCCGGTTTCATCATGGTGTTTATACTCTCAGTATTGCGCTACTTTAAACACTACCGTTATAGAAATACACATTAAAATAAAATATACAGTTCTGAAGGAGAGGAGCATCAACACGACCGCCTCTTGAACAGGACGGAAATGTAATTCAGTATTTAATTGTGTTTGATCACATGCTAATGAGCAGCTGTTTGACAACCTGCATCTTAAAATCACACTTGAATTTGAATTATTTTATTATTTTACTAATACTTTTTTACAACAATAAAAGAAGTATGGTTTCTCCTGCAGTGTTTTTTTTTCCTCTTTCCTTTCAAACATCTCATGAGGTTTAAATAAATGCATACACACAGATATGTAAAATGATTAAATAAATGCACTTATCACTTTTATGGTTGAAAACGGACTAAAGTATAAAATGTTCATGTTATGAGGGGTGTCAGCCCTGTGATGACCTGGCGACTTGTCCAGGGTGTACCCTGCCTTTCGCCCGTAGTCAGCTGGGATAGGCTCCAGTTTGCCTGCGACCCTGTAGAAGGATAAAGCGGCTACAGATAATGAGATGAGATGAGATGTTATGAGGGTACTTTAAAAAGTTCTCGGCCTCACCTGGAAACAAGGGGCGTAATTAACTCCCATTTTGGGGCGTACGCTCGTCTCATCTCATTATCTGTAGCCGCTTTATCCTGTTCTACAGGGTCGCAGGCAAGCTGGAGCCTATCCCAGCTGACTACGGGCGAAAGGCGGGGTACACCCTGGACAAGTTGCCAGGTCATCACAGGGCTGACACGTAGACACAGACAACCATTCACACTCACACCTACGGTCAATTTAGAGTCACCAGTTAACCTAACCTGCATGTCTTTGGACTGTGGGGGAAACCGGAGCACCCGGAGGAAACCCACGCGGAGAACATGCAAACTCCGCACAGAAAGGCCCTCGCCGGCCACGGGGCTCGAACCCGGACCTTCTTGCTATGAGGCGACAGCGCTAACCACTACACCACCGTGCCGCTCGTGGGACATACGCTATAAAGTCTTATATCACTGTCCACAGAAACTCAAATGAAAGAAGCAATCAAAGAAAAAAGGAGAGGAAAGAAAGCTTCAAGTTGGCATGATGTTGCTTCAGGACAATGCCAATGCTCCTGTCCACACAGCACAGGTCATGGGGCAGAAGCAGCCGAACGTGGCTTTGAACTGTTGCCCTTTGCACCTTACTCACCCGACCTGACACCGTCTGACCTCTGTTTGTTCCCCAAACTGAAATCCGACTCTGAAATGTGGTCGCCGTTTTCAGAGTGATGTTGAAGTCATCCATGCTGTTGAGAAGGATCTGGAGCCTCAAGATGTGACCTTCTTCTACGTCTGTGAAGGGACGCTCTGGACTCTTACAGTAAAGCTTTTATGGCTGAGGACTACAGTTGACTTGCTAACTTTAGGACTGCAGTTGTCATGAACAGTTTTGCACTCAAGTTTCCATCAATGAAGAGTTTATAACATCAACGAAACTGTCTTCATGTTAAAACTGTTAATGTTATAGTCATGCCTTCTGTTGTTGCCCAAATGAGGATGGGTTCCCTTTTGAGTCTGGTTCCTCTCGAGGTTTCTTCCTCATGTCGTCTGAGGGAGTTTCTCCTTGCCACCGTCGCCACAGGCTTGCTCACTGGGGATAGATTAGGGATAAAATTAGCTCATGTTTTAAGTCGTTTAAATTGTGTAAAGCTGCTTTGTGACAGTGTTTATTGTTAAAAGCGCTATACAAATAAACTTGACTTGACTTGGATAGCGAAGCTTGAACATCGGTGGACCGAGTGCATTGAAGTTAAAGGAGACAATGTTGAAAAATAATACAAGAACATGCAAGATCTTTGTCCTGTGACTTTTTTTTTTTCTGGGTGAAGCTGAGAAATTTTGAAGGACTATTCATTATAGTACATATTTAGCATTTTTCAGTTGTCAGATAATATATAAAAGAATAAAATAAATATCTTAGATATAAATATTCTGGGACAAATTTCTAAGCGGGGCGGCACGGTGGTGTAGTGGTTAGCGCTGTCGCCTCACAGCAAGAAGGTCCGGGTTCGAGCCCCGTGGTCGGCGAGGGCCTTTCTGTGCGGAGTTTGCATGTTCTCCACGTGTCCGCGTGGGTTTCCTCCGGGTGCTCCGGTTTCCCCCACAGTCCAAAGACATGCAGGTTAGGTTAACTGGTGACTCTAAATTGACCGTAGGTGTGAATGTGAGTGTGAATGGTTGTCTGTGTCTATGTGTCAGCCCTGTGATGACCTGGCGACTTGTCCAGGGTGTACCCCGCCTTTCGCCCGTAGTCAGCTGGGATAGGCTCCAGCTTGCCTGCGACCCTGTGGAACAGGATAAAGCGGCTAGAGATAATGAGATGAGATTAAATTTCTACGCACAATTTCGAATCTCTAAATTTAAATAAACTCTAGCAGCATTAATTGGATTGAATGCCTATAGTTTAAGCTGCAGTTCCGCTCCTGGCCGCTAGAGGCGCTGCTGTGCTTTTACATTCAGACGCTGCTCTGCTATAACGGAGAGGAAGAGCTCTGTTTTTTATTATTATGGGAAGTAAAGTAAAGCAAGCAAACAGAGGCGCTTTAAAACTGTACATATTATAATATTCGGATTGTTTGTCACGTCCTAAATAGTGCACGTTGTTTGGATGAACTGTGTGGTGAGTTTCTTGCAGTATTTTAAAACTAGTCGGTTTTCCGAATCACGAGTGTTAGCTGTATTGGGCCGAGCTACAAACGGCTCAATACTTTACTTGCAAGTGCACTACTTAGGGTCTGTCCCAGTGTCCTCGTGCGCTCTATGTAGTGCGCTAGAGAATGAACATGGAGTTGTTTGGAATCCAGCCGTAGATTTGTTATTGCCTTGTAGCTTTCTGCTAATTTCTTTATAACAGTGTGAGGTTTGAACATTCACAGTGTACTAGTTAAAAAATAATAATTTAATGTAATATGCTTTATTTATATATAGATATTAAATTAAATTGATCTTTTAAAAAATACTAACCCTGCATTTGATGCAAACATTTATGCATAACCCCTAAAGAATAAAGATTTTCATGTGTTTTTTTTTCTTTTAAACACCCACACATTTCATGTTACTGCACATTTTCTTTGAGAAAGTCAATTCGAGAATCAGGGATAATTTTAAAACCAGTTGATTTTTTTTTCATATTTTAATATATTTGTATATGTAAATACTTAGTTTATTTATCTAGAAGTTTTCTAAAGACTTAATTTATCTAGAAGTTCTCTCTTTTTTCTATTCTATTCTCTCATCTCATTATCTGTAGCCGCTTTATCCTGTCCTACAGGGTCGCAGGCAAGCTGGAGCCTATCCCAGCTGACTACGGGCGAAAGGCGGGGTACACCCTGGACAAGTCGCCAGGTCATCACAGGGCTGACACATAGACACAGACAACCATTCACACTCACATTCACACCTACGCTCAATTTAGAGTCACCAGTTAACCTAACCTGCATGTCTTTGGACTGTGGGGGAAACCGGAGCACCCGGAGGAAACCCACGCGGACACGGGGAGAACATGCAAACTCCGCACAGAAAGGCCCTCGCCGGCCACGGGGCTCGAACCCGGACCTTCTTGCTGTGAGGCGACAGCGCTAACCACTACACCACCGTGCCGCCTATTCTATTCTCTGTTCATCCGATAATGATACTACTGGAATTTTAATTTCCCTGAGGGAACCCTCCCAAAAGGATCAATAAAATTCTATCTAATCTAATCTAATCTGATTAGAAACTGTTTCAAAAGTGTCCATACACCTGGAAGATTCCACAAATCCATCTAATGGCATTTAAGAAGCTTCTGATTGGTCGCTTGTCTTAATTAGTTTTAAAAAGTGTCAGGGCTCTCCACAAATCGTCTTTAGTTGCAATTTCCAAACAACTGAAGCTACCACAAGCATCTGTACAAACAATTATATGCAAATATTAAAACCTTGGGAGCACACGTCAGACACCGCTTCGCTTCGTTCAGGAAAGAGCAAGACTAAAAGGTTACTGGTTTGGGACCAAAAGGTCTCATCTCATCTCATTATCTCTAGCCGCTTTATCCTGTTCTACAGGGTCGCAGGCAAGCTGGAGCCTATCCCAGCTGACTACGGGTGAAAGGCGGGGTACACCCTGGACAAGTCGCCAGGTCATCACAGGGCTGACACATAGACACAGACAACCATTCACACTCACATTCACACCTACGCTCAATTTAGAGTCACCAGTTAACCTAACCTGCATGTCTTTGGACTGTGGGGGAAACCGGAGCACCCGGAGGAAACCCACGCGGACACGGGGAGAACATGCAAACTCCACACAGAAAGGCCCTCGCCGGCCACAGGGCTCGAACCCGGACCTTCTTGCTGTGAGGCGACAGCGCTAACCACTACACCACCGTGCCGCCCGGACCAAAAGGTCGCCGGTTTAATTCCTTGGACCAGCAGGAATGTCTGACGTGCCCTTGAGCAAGGCACTTAACCCCCAACTAATCCCCACAAGTTTCAGCACACCTGCCCACTGCTCTGGGTGTGTGTGTGCTCACATCCCCAGATGGGTTACATACAGAGAAATAATTTCACTGTGCTCTAACGTACGTTGTCATTGCCGAACCCGAACCGGGTTTGAGGCAAACCATGTTTGGTTGACTTGGCCAGAATTGCAGCAGTAGCGTGGCTGGTTCTTTTCTACACACACATTCACACCTATGGGCAATTTTAGAGAAGTCACTTAACCTAACTGCATGTCTTTGGACTGTGGGGGAAACCGGAACACCCAGAGGAAATCCACGCTACTGGGCTCAAACCCAGAACCTTCTTGCCATGAGGTGACAGTACTAACCACTACACCACCATGCCACCTTCTCTAATATACATGTGACAAATAAAGGCTTAAAATCCCTGAAAAAGCATCAGACACCGAAGTATGTAAATCCACCTTTAAAAGAGTCTGACATCACCGTGACCTGAACGGCTGTCATGCACAGAAGTCGTCCCTGTGCTGAGAAAAGCCACACTGAAGCTTGCAGGTTATCGCCAGGTTTTAGAGGCGCGTTCTCTGGTCCTATAAAACAAAAACTGAACTGTTTGGGCATAATAACCAGCGCCATTCCTGCTGTGAAGCATGGATGTGGTAGCATCACGATGTAGGGTAGTTTTGCACTTCAGAAAATAGTCAGCATCATGAGAAAGGAGGATTTGTTGGGAAATACTGATGCAGCACCTTCAAGACATCAGCCGGAAAGTACAAACTTGGTCACGACTGGGTCTTCCAGCAGGACGGTGATTCGATCTAGGTTCAAGTTGGATTTGTCTTCATGTAGATTTTCAGCACGTCGCACGTTTTGGATGAAAGGAACAGTCAGTTAGAGTGTGTGTTTATAACTCTGTGTGTGCGTGCATTTAGATTAAAGAAGATCGACTCGGACCTGAAGCTGGAGCTCGGTGGTGATTGATGTTTGTTCTGTTGTGTCGGAGCATCTCAGCGCTGCAGATAAAATGACCGTCACCACTAAAACCAAAACCTACAAACTGGTGGTCCATAAGAAGGGCTTTGGAGGAAGCGGTGAGTTCCTGTACTGCACGCTGTACATCATCAAGAGACTTTCACGTTCATGTGCTTTCTGATCGGTCCGGGTGAGGTTTAGGTTAGCCCCGCCCACTTCGTATTGAAATGAAACTCATAAAGATATTGAAAAGTTATTTTATAATGACAGATATTATTGACATAATTTAGGGCACATTTAAATAATATTGGCTGGCGTTGAGTGGTCTATCAGATAGATAGATAGATAGATTGATTGATTGATTGATTGATTCCATTCAGCTAGCATGATACTGAACAAGTCCAAGACGAGGAGCTGAATGGAATATATCTGATAGACCACGAAAAAAAGTCGTCCAATATTTATTATTATAATACATGCATACACATTCGATGGAACAACTATAGATTTTACAAAAAGTTAAGAACAGGACGGTAACTTACCAATATTGAATGCTGATTCTGATCAAATGTAATAGTTCTAACAATAAAAATGGTACAAGTCCAAAAAGCCTGAACAACAACCCAACTTATTAAGGTTTTTCACCTGACGTCACAGGGTCACGTGACGCCCCGGTGTCCGCCATTTTGAAGGTCAAGCTAGCTAATGTCAACAACAGTAGCTGGTATGTTACTGTAGCAATGTTTACGTTCAGTCATTTGGATGACTGTTAAAACCTTTCAGTCTCAAGTTTTTCCTTTACTGTATTTACTAGTTTACTGTAATTATGATCCGGCAGCTATTTACACCGGATCCAGTGTAAATAGCTGCCGGAGCCGACGTCCCAGCCTGCCCGAGCGCGCTAGCTCCCAGCCTGCCCGAGCGCGCTAGCTCCGGCAAGCTCGGACGTCGGCTCCGGCAGCTATTTACACTGGATCCGGTGTAAATAGCTGCCGGATCATAATTACAGTAAACTAGTAAATCCAGTAAAGGAAAAACTTGAGACTGAAAGGTTTTAACAGTCATCCAAATGACTGAACGTAAACATTGCTACAGTAACATACTAGCTACTGTTGTTGACATTAGCTAGTGCTAACAGCTAGCTGCTAGTACACTGCTACAACACAGACAAGCGATATCCAGGTAGACAGTTTGAGTTCAGTTACTTTTGGTCGTAGTTAATTGTTACATTGTAGTTGTTCAAAACAAAAGGGCTTTGCTGAGTGAAGTCCTCTTGTAAAAGTCTCCGTCACGTTTCCTCACCTCCAAGTAGAACTTTGACAATATTTCCGTTATTGCTCTCTTTTCCAGTTTTTCGATGTCCGTTGGTCTGTTTTTCTCTTGTAAATATGTATGAAGAATATATAATGAAGTTTTGGTAGCCTTTCGTGTGTTCATCACGTCTTTAGTTTCAGTTTTCAGTTTATTTATTTAGTGCTTAAACCGAGCACTGAATTAACCCTGTCTTCTCTCTGTCCCGGCTGACAAAGAAATGATGGTGCGCATGCGCAACAGAAAAGTTTTGTCATTGGATCTTCACGCGTGACGTCGTGTTGTCTTGACACCGTGCAGTATTATGACAATATTGCATGCTCATTCTCCATTGGGGAGAGTGGCGTATACATAGAGGATAAGCGATATGATAACAGTATTGCATGCTATCAGTAAACCCACCAGAAAGGAATAGAACATACGTTTTTATTCCAAATTGGCCTGTATAATAATAGGCGATGGGGAGTTCACATTAGCAGCTCCAAACCTTTGGAATACGCTGCCAAAGTTAATTAGAGATGCTGATAATTTATTAGTTTTAAATCTTTACTTCAACCACATTAATTTAGCTTTTAGCGATAGTTTTCAGAATTTTATATGTATACACGCACGCACACACACACGTACACATTATTTCCCAGCTGGGAGGTCTGTGTTGTGAAATACCGTGACCGAGGTCTTGAAAGTACTGAGCGAGGCCCTCTGGGCCGAGGTCAGTATTCAAGGCCAAGGTCACGGTATTTCACCATACAGACCGACCTTAAGCTCGTAAAGAAAAAAATAAATATATTATTTACCAAATTCTAACAGAAAACGAGAGCGCCCGAAAGGGAAAACCGAGCTGAGCCGCCATTTTGAATCCTCATTCACGGCTGTAATGCAAATGGCTTCCTCCTCGGTATACAAGTGCACTTCCATGGCAGGAAAAAAACTACATTTTGCCGCCTATGTAGTCCCCTATTTATACAAAATTGAGTCATTCAGGATTCAGCCATTTTTTTGCTCGGCGTTAGCAACAGTTAGAGGTTTTTAGCTTTCTCCTGAAATGTTTTCTTTTATTTCTTCTTCCTCAGGGTAGTAAAACTCACTTTCGCTATGAACACTGTCGTTATCGCTATCCATGCTGTAAAATTAACGCTATTCTCCTGAGAAATGCTGGCAAAAATTTCTAAGATTTTTGATAATCTTATAAATAAATCTTATAAAAAAAGATAAATGCTGACAAAAATTGCTACTATGTTTGTTTGTTGTTGTTGTGAACGAGTGAGTCGCCAGAGGTCCGTAACCGGGGTACGTACCGTAGGATACGGACCCGCTCGCCAGCCAATCAGAGCGCAGGATTTGATGGAAACCGGACCGCGAAAAAAATAAATACGTATATTCTAGAGCTTAGTAATATTTTATGGTTTTTATTACCTGTAGAATATAATTTCAGTTATATTTGTATTCTTTTTTATTTATGTACGATATTTTTAGTGCATTTGATCATATATGCATGTAAAATGTGCTGTGTAAGTAATAAACGTTATTATAAACATTATTATTAAAAATAATTGTTTATTCATCAATCCATGTACTGCAAGTCTGTCAGCCTTAAAAGGATAGTTCGGGATTTTTGACATGAATCTGTATGGCATCCCCATCAATAGTGTCGTGCAAACACACTGACTTACCCCTGACAGCATCCTGTGAGTCCAGTTCTTGTCCAGTTTTGGTCCAGATGAAAGTAGTCCGGCAAGTTTGTTGGGGTCACGAAAGTAAAACCTTTTTCGTCTCAAAACAGTACGTGTTCAAAAGAGTGATATATTTGCATCGCAAAACCGTTGCCAAATAAAAAGTCAGACCTCGAAATCGCTTGGCACTATTTTCTCTCCCTTCTTATCACTGCGCGCTGCCGCCAGGTGACAGCCACGGCTGTTTCATTCATTGTTTTAGTGATGGGAATTTCGGCTCTTTTGGCTCTTCTTACTATAAGGAGCCGGCTCTTTCGGCTCCCAAACGGCTCCTGAGATTTTATTTTTGATTTAAAGGAATACGCCACCCCCAGATGAAATTGAGTCAGTCCCTGCAGTCCCTAGAGTTGGATGAGTGAGCCAAAGCGTTTTGTAGCCGACCCAGCTATTGTCCTGATCTATAAACGCCCCGGTTAGCTTAGCGTAGTCACTGTAATCCGGCATGTCCAGCTAGCATTGTCGTTGCAAAAGTGAATTAAATAACTCAAGATTTTTTATAATTATTTCTCATGACTTGTACAGTCACATCGAGTACACATATCAATGCAAATTAACACGAAGGGATTTACTAGACCAATTTATATCTGGAACTATTTTCAGCCACAGCACAGGCAAAGCACCGCTGCAGGCGCAAAGACACCGCGCAGCACCTGAAAACGGGTGCGCAGTGCCCGGTGTCTTTGCGCCTTCCTTTTCCTACCTATTCCTTTAATTGCTGCAATTAACTAGTTAATTCTGATTCTATTTCTCCTCTCAGTTATAATCTGTCCTGCTTTTGAAAAGATCCTCTCTGGGGGGACAGGTGCTGCCACTATACACATCCTCCGTGCCATCACGTGTGTAAGCCGTGGATAGAGTGCAGCCTTGGTCTCCCACCAGCTTAGTGGGTCTGCGTTTCGCTGTCACCTGGCGGCAGCGCGCAGTGATAAGAAGGGAGAGAAAATAGTGCCAAGCGATTTCGAGGTCTGACTTTTTATTTGGCAACGGTTTTGTGATGCAAATATATCACTCTTTTGAACACATACTGTTTTGAGACGAAAAAGGTTTTACTTTCGTGACCCCAACAAACTTGCCGGACTACTTTCGTCTGGACCAAAACTGGACAAGAACTGGACTCGCAGGATGCTGTCAGGGGTAAGTCAGTGTGTTTGCACGACACTATTGATGGGGATGCCATACAGATTCATGTCAAAAATCCCGAACTATCCCTTTAATAAAAAGTCATGTATTGAAATTTCCTTATGATGTCATAATATTTTTCATGATGACTTTTTAAAAATTGATTCTAATAATATCACATGACCACCAAATACCGTACGCATTCCCACATGCTGTCCTAGATATTAGATCAGCTGTCTTTTCATATTTTTAGCTTTTCATTTCAAAGCATGTGTAATGAATGAATGATTGTCACGGTATATACAGTACCATGGCAACAAAAATGGCTGTTCCTGATGAGCGTGTGTTGCTGTAACCTTGACAACAGGAATAACTAAGGATTTAAATTATTCCTCGGGTATTTTATCTCGAAATAAGAAGAGTTAGCTTAATAAACTGACGTTATGTTTGGTACTGATACGAAAACATAACCCACTCACTTTGTTGTGGTTTTTTGCCTCGTCCTTGGTTAATCCGAGGTGCGTTGTCCCGTTTTTGTCTTTTACGCATCACATGACTAATTGTTTTACGTGGATCAGACAAACTCGTCATCGATCAGGAAGTTTAATATGATTTCTCACACCTCTCCTCTTTCAGATGATGAGCTGATGATGAACCCGAAGGTGTTCCCTCAGGTTAAACTGGGGGACTTTGTCGAGATCGCACACCCCAACGATGAATACAGGTGAAAGAGAAACAGGACGTTTCAGATTTCCTGAACTCGTGGGATGTGAGAGACTGTATATTGAAGCTCAGGAGTTGATTTCGTGTATCGTTGGCTGAATATTGCTCAAGAAATATGACCATCAGATCCAACCTTATAAAGAATTACGTTTGTGCTTGTACAAGTCTCAGCTCCTCCTGGAGGGAAAATAAATTGTACAGCTAGTAAACTGGAAACTACAGTTTGTCCTGATGACTGAATGATGCTGATTATTTCTGTGCTCCGTGTTCTCTCTAGCCCACTCCTGCTTCAGGTGAAGAGTCTGAAAGAAGACCTGCAGAAAGGTACGAACTCGTTATATAGAGGATTTCGACGTGACGTCACAGGTGACGTGACGCCCCGGTGTCCGCCATTTTGAAGGTCAAGCTAGCTAATGTCAACAACAGTAGCTAGTATGTTACTGTAGCAATGTTTACGTTCAGTCATTTGGATGACTGTTAAAACCTTTCAGTCTCAAGTTTTTCCTTTACTGGATTTGCTAGTTTACTGAGCTAGCGTGCTCGCTCCAAGCCTGCCCGAGCTAGCGCGCTTGCTCCCAGCCTGCCCGAGCGCGCTAGCTCAGTAAACTAGTAAATCCAGTAAAGGAAAAACTTGAGACTGAAAGGTTTTAACAGTCATCCAAATGACTGAACGTAAACATTGCTACAGTAACATACCAGCTATGATGTTGTTGACATTAGCTAGTGCTAACAGCTAGCTGCTAGTACACTGCTACAACACAGACACCGACCCTAATAATACAGTTCTTGGTCATTGCCTGGTAACAGCAAATTTATAACGGGCCATGTCTCAACAGACTAAGAAGTTATTTCAATGACATTTAATAACATTTTGTTTATCCTGAGGACCGAAAGTAAATGAAAATGTGAACAAACCTTAGCTGTAATAAGATGGCGACCACCGGCTCCAGGGACGACCCGCTGATGTAGGCATGTTACCCAGCCTGGTTTTTAACGACATAGGTATACAGATCATGTGGGCCGAAGTCAGGTAAAGACGAGGGCTTTGTGTACTTCCGTACGTCAGTGAACAATCCTGGTGGAAGCAGGTAAACGTCGTTCTCTAAGCCTGCTAACCTCAATTTTTGCAAATACCTCTCCCTCTGCTCGCCCTGTAAATGCCCTACGTCGCTGGATAGTGAAGGTGTTTTCTGCATCTCGCTCCTTTTTCTTTTATGTTTTTTCCCTGGTATTTCCTACACGCCTGACTGCAGGTCAGGAAGATCACCCGCGCTGCAAAGCCAGAAAAAGATAGCCTGGTAACGTGTACGGATCACGTACACCAGCATCATTGATTTTCTGGTGATATCGCTTCTTACTCGCGTCATCTAGGCCGGATAAAATACTCGACAATGAGACTTCGTCATGATCAACAGTGTATCGCTACCGGTAGTCGCCATATTTGTGACCGTCAAAATGGCGCCGGCTACTTGTTGACATGGCAACGGTCACGTGGGTCGAAAACCTCTATACAGTCAGAGATGCTGATTAAATTCTGCCGACTGAAAGGGTTTTAAGTAGGGCTGTCAATCGATTAAAAAAAAAACTAATTAATCGCACAAATTTCTGTAATTAATCGCATTTTTCTACTTAAGACTGAATATTTATGTAAAATCATCAAATTAATGCAGAGTAAACGCAGAGAAAGTATATGTAAATTCAAAAACCATTTTAATGGCTTAAGGTGCACATATGCAAAAAAGAATGAGCAAAGATATCGTTGCAAGTTCAGAACATTGAACATTTTTCACTCCATAGACATCATTTACTTAGTCCTTCTTTACACTCAGCCAGTTACTGAGGCAGACCGGTTTGTTAACGTTACGTCGCTCCTCGGTTTTACTCACAGTAAGTGCAAACGACTGCAGAGTCCAGTCTTGCACTACGTTCAGACTGCAACCTGAAACGACCCATATCCGACTTGTTGTGAAATCCGATTTTTTTGTTAGGCCGTTCACATTACCAATTATATGAGACTTGTATGCGATCTCCAATATGAACGGAAAACGACCCAAAAGTGTCCCGCATGCGCAAATTGACACGTAATAAGCACATCTACGTAATACGTAAACAAAAAAAAGCGCACTCTTCAAGTTTGCAAGTAAAGCATGGAGATGAGGCGAGACCTGGCGATGTGGTTTTTGTGGCGGTGGCGGAACTCACACAATAATCTGATTAATGTGGGCAGCAGACTAATGAGACCGAAGGTGTCAAATTACTGGAAATTTCCAGAACAATCTTATAATCTTGTAATACAGGATGGTTTAAGTTATAAATCAGTTATAGAAACTGTTTTATTTAATCAGGCTAACAGATCAACATCCAGGTCCCTACCAAATCCACCATTAGCTTGATCAATTCTATAAAAGTCTATTTAAATTCTGAAAACTGTACAAAATGTTGTTGTTTTCCACCAAAGAGGCGGGATTAGCCAACTCAGCAACGCAGAAGAGATGTTTGTCTCTTGTTGATGACGTGTAGGTCGCATGAATGCGACCTGTCCGGTCAGACTGCAGTCGCATGTGAAAATAACGGATATGCATCGGAATTAGGACCACATATCCAAGCGGCCTGGGTCGCATGTGAAAAAAATCGGATCCGTGTCGTTCAGATTGTCAATAACAAATCGGATACAGGTCGCATATGGGCAAAAAAATCGGATATGGGTCGTTTCAGGGTGCAGTCTGAACGTAGTCTTGATCAATGAAATGCGCTGTGACGCCCAAATAATTATCGTTGTTGATGGACGTCCAATGGTCACCCGTGAGAGCGATGTGCTTTGCTTGCGCAAGCATGTTCATCCGCTGTGCCGTCTCATCCTCGTACAAAGTGTGTATTCTTGACACGATGGTTCCTCTCGAGGGTAAATTATAAGAGGCATCTCCCGATGCAACACAAATTACTTCTCTCAGTCCATCGTCCTCTACTGTGCTAACTGGGCGGCAGTTTTTAACTCTCCAAGTAACCAAGGAATTGGTTAACTTTTCACTTACAGGTTTCGTTATTCGCCCACGAGTGCCATGCTCCTGTAGTGTCGACTGGCGAGGTCCAGTGGAGGTAATTTCAGCAGGGTGTTTTGCTTTGAGGTGATACGCTAAAGACGTGTTACTTCTGTGGTAATTAAATTCAGCTTTGCAAACTGTGCAAATTGCCTTATGGTGATGATACACGGGGCAACTTTTTGGGCAATGTTGCCGAGCAATGTTGCTGGGCAATTGCGTTTTGACTCTTTTCTATTGAGATTGGGCAACATTGCTTCTTTCTGAATGGTTTTGATAATCTCTGGCAACTTTTTGAGATAAGCCAATCAGAACGCGAGTATCGAGTCATGTGACCTCCGGTGAGGTTCGGATCAGAAATTTCAAACAAATATGGCGGCCGCTCAGTGTCAGTGGAGTGAAGAGATGGAGAGACTCCTCATCTGTTTTTACGCCGGTAAGTTGTTATTTTAATATTCTATATGGAGGAATTTACCTCACCAAAGCTCTAAAAAACAACAGACAGCTTGATTAAATGGTCACAGCAAAAATTAAGACATCGATTTTTTTTTAGCTAACTGTAAACTGCCGTTGCTAACTGTTGTTGCCCTGAAAAGTTGCCCTGTGTCTCACCTAGTTGCCCGTTGCCAGCAACTTTGCTCGGCAACATTGCCCAAAAAGTTGCCCCGTGTATCATCACCTTTAGTTTTGTCCAACGGGCCGTCGGGCAGCTTTTTAAAAGGAAACTTTCCCCCTAATGGTGATGATACACGGGGCAACTTTTTGGGCAATGTTGCCGAGCAATGTTGCCGAGCAATGTTGCTGGGCAATTGCGTTTTGACTCTTTTCTATTGAGATTGGGCAACATTGTTTTTTCTGAATGGTTTTGATAATCTCTGGCAACTTTTTGAGATAAGCCAATCAGAACGCGAGTATCGAGTCATGTGACCTCCGGTGAGGTTCGGATCAGAAATTTCAAACAAATATGGCGGCCGCTCAGTGTCAGTGGAGTGAAGAGATGGCGAGACTCCTCATCTGTTTTTACGCCGGCAAGTTGTTATTTTAATATTCTATATGGAGGAATTTACCTCACCAAAGCTCTAAAAAACAACAGACAGCTTGATTAAATGGTCACAGCAAAAATTAAGACATCGATTTTTTTTTTTAGCTAACTGTAAACTGCCGTTGCTAACTGTTGTTGCCCATTGTTAGTTGCCCTGAAAAGTTGCCCTGTGTCTCACGTAGTTGCCCGTTGCCAGCAACATTGCTCGGCAGCATTGCCCAAAAAGTTGCCCCGTGTATCATCACCATAAAAGTTCGCCCTTATCCATCTTTCCACCATAGACTCTCCTTTAGTTAGGATAGCTGTTTCTGCCCGGTTTTCCCGCACACGTAACCAAAGGTTATGGGTCAGCCGCCACCGGAAGTAAGCAAAACCACGTTAATTGCGTTAATTTTTTTTAATGCATTAAATGTTTAAAATTAATCGCCAAAATTAACGCGTTAACTTTGACAGCACTAGTTTTAAGTGCTCTGTTTCTCTGACTCTTACAGATAAACCAGTAAAATTACTAAAACTTTTCTTCTCGTTTCTTTATCTTTCAGCAGTCTGTATAAACAGAGCTCTGATTTCTTGTTAAATCTATTCGTACACAATCACACAACAGCTCTTTCACGCTTTAGATCTATTTTATTTGTGTTTCTGCAGCGTTAGAGCGGTGTTACTTCCGCCTGCGGTGAAGTCAAGTGTATTCCCACTATTCTACCTTGTTGCGCCCTCTGCTGTCTGAACAACATGATTACAGCTCAGGAAAGCTAAGACCCTGTGTCTGAATTCACTCACTATTCACTATATAGTGGACTATACATGGTGCTTGAAAGTTTGTGAACCCTTTAGAATTTTCTATATTTCTGCATAAATATGACCTAAAACAACATCAGATTTTCACACAAGTCCTAAAAGTAGAGTGAGCGATTTCAGACACAGGGTACGTCTTTTAAGCATTTCACACACAGGAAAGATATCATGTTGAAGCTTTACCTCGGACTGTTCTAAAGCGCTGATGCTGGAGACCGGAGAAAAAATGTCTCCATATCAACAATTTCAGATATTATAGTTAGTTTTTTCTTTTTTTTATCAGACATCTAGTTTTTAGGTTTGTTTACCTGACATGTTTCGACGTACGGCTGTCGTCTTCCTCAGAGTGTCACCGGATGTTGTTGGTGACGCATCTTTTATCAGCTGATGTTTCCGAAGGCGTGGCCTTCCTGTCTGGTTTGACAGGTCGGTCACGCCTTCTACTGTCTGTTCGTCCCCTGCAAGATGGCACTCTGGGTATGGGAGAGCATGTATGCTCCCTCATCCCGGTTGATGGTCCTCGGGCTTCGCTTACGGATCTCTATGGCCTCCCTGATCCAGCGCTGATGTTTATTATCTTCTGTGCGGATGACTCTGGCATTCCCCCAGTCCATAATATGATTTTCCCTTTTGCAGTGATCTGTTATAGCTGACTTCTAATTTTCCTGTTGTGCCTTTTCTTTTATTGTTCGGGTTTGTCTTGTAGCTGTCTCCTTTTCGCACTCTTTCTTATGTTCATTTTTCCTTGTGTTGAAACTCCTTCCTGTCTCCCCAATGTAAGTTTTATTGCATATTTGGCATTGAATCTCATATATGGTGTTGCATCTGTTCAGACATTTTTCAGGCTATTTACGTGGAGTGTCTGTTATACAAGTCTCTCAGAATGGGCTGATTTGAAGAAATCAGCAATATTTAGTCCATGATGCTTATCCTAGTATTCTTTGCTTTGTTTGTTTTTTTTTAAATAGAGACGATCAGTGTGGACCAGACCGTCGCGCAGGCCTTCAAACTTCGTGCATATCAGGATGTCATTATTAACATCGTGGATCCCAAGGTGTTCAGAGTTCACATTCACTGGAAACATTGCCTGTACATTTTTTTTTTTTTTTATCCTAAAAAAAAGCCAATCACACATTTTACCTGGATCATAAACGAAGAGACTTTATGGCTACGTTCACACTGCAGGCTGAAGTGACTCAAATCCGATCTTTTCGCCCATATGTGACCTGTATCCGATCTTTTATTGACAATATGAACGACACAGATCCGATTATTTCAAATCCGACCCAGGCCGTTTGGATATGTGGTCCTAATTCCGATTCCTATCCGATCTTTTCATATGCGACTTCAGTCTGAACCGCCAGGTCGCATTCATCCGACTTACACGTCATCAACAAGCCACAAACGTCACTATTCTGCGCTGAAGTAGGCGGCGGGTCTCTCAAAAAAAGTTACAACAACATGGCGCATAATCACGGGCGCAGATAGAGGGTGGGACTCGTCCCACCCAGATTTAAATTCACCTCGCTCGGTCCCCCCCACTTATAGGGAGGAAAAAATGTCTATGCTGTCTTTCTTTGCATAAGGCAAACCTCACGGAAAAATCAAAAGACTAATTACCATTCGGTTTATTAAGGTGCACAGCAGTGCATACATAGTTGCAACAACTCACATAAAACAAAACAAAGACTGATATTCGGTTGGTTGAGCTGCGCAGACTGCACAGGTTGCGAGCTCGAGCTTGGTTGCTATGGTAACCCACAACAAGTTTGACAGGTATATCGGGGTTGGGGTTGGTTTGCTGGCAGCTTTGTCCCCCCCCAGTTTTTTGTCCCTCCCAGTTCAAAAAACGTATCTGCGCCCCTGCGCATGACATCAATGCGAGGGACGCTTCGGGCTGTGAAGGTTCTGAATCTTCTCAATGGAAGGACGCAGAGGTTAGGGAGCTGATTTCCATTTGGGGGGATGCAGCTATTCAAGCTAGATCGGATGGGTCATACCGCAACCGGGCGGTTTTACTTCCGTAAACACTGGCCATGCTCACTGCGTGTGACGTCGTCGTATCCTGCAATGCGCATGCGGAACACTTTTAGGTCGCTTTTCGTTCATACTGAGGATCACATACAAGTCGCATATATTTGTTAATGTGAACGACCTCACAAAAAAATCGGATTTCACAAAAAAATCGGATTTGAGTATTAAGCCTTGCAGTGTGAACGTAGCGTATGTTGCTTTGCACTACGAAGTGAGCTGATTTAGCTCACAACTCATAGAAGTTTGTGAACACCTAGTTAGCGTAATAATAATTTTTATGTTGTGTGAAATGACGCACACTGCAAAAAATAAAAATCTTAGGAAGTTTATTTGTCTATTTTCAAGTCAAAACATCTAGCCACCCTTATTATAAGACATAATTGCCCAACAAGCAAAACCTCATTTAGCTAGAAAGGCTAGTTTTTAGACAGTCCATCTTGAAAATCTTGTATAGACAAAATGTCCTGAAAAAGTCTTATTTGGAGCACCTTTGAAAATAAAACAAGTTTTTTTTTTTTTAAAACAAGTAAGTACATTGTCAAATGCGGTTCATCTTGTTTCAAGAAAAAAAAACAAAGTATGCTTGTTTTGGGAATAAATGAACTTTACTGAAATCTTTGAATCTTTCATTACAATTCAACTCCACCTTACAGATCCTAAGGTGGGGTTTACATTAGACCGTATCAGCGGATCATCAGATTAACATTTTTAAAAACGATTTGCGTGCACACAGCAACGCCAATACACGGATACGCTAATCACATGACTAATTCGGCACGCAAGTTGAAATGTGTCACTGCGGCTCATCGCTTCCTCCTCAGCGGCTGCGCTCCAAATCACTCCGCCCTGAACATCGAGTGCCCTCTGGAGGGTGCGCACTCCGGCCCTGCGCAGCTCACAGCGCGCGCGAGTGAAGTGCACGAGCAGTGATTCGGGACTGAGCCGCTGTGCGCAAGTCACTTACCACTTGCAAGTGGAAGGATGGCAAGCCTAAAGACAATCATAACTACACAATGGGCAGTATTTGCATCAGTATTTGCAGTATTTTCATACTTTTATACTCTTTAATGAAAGGTGATACAAGGCCGCGCCGTTTTTCAGCAGTCGCGTCACATGACCAACGCCAGCGAATCAGGAAGGTGGATGTCACAGTGACGTTGTCCAATGACGACGCCAGCTAGAGCTCAGCACAGCGTATCCGCGTATTCTCAATGTTTACACAGCACCGGATCAGACACGATCTGGATTGAATACGTGGACGCTGGCGGATTCCCGTTTCCCGGCGTTTCCAGGCGTTTTAATGTAAACGGACAGTGCATCCGCGAAGAAAACGAGACAGATACGGTCTAATGTAAACTTGGCCTAAGTTTACTGCGACTGTTTTCTCAGTCATTCAGAGTGAGCTCCTTCTAGATGCTGTACAGACTCTAGACCAGACAAGTGCCTTCAAAAAGGCTATGAGTGAGTGGAGGGCGTTTTAGTGAGGTCTTTTTGGAATGCTGTGAGTTAAGTTCAGTGTTTTTTTTTTTGTTTGTTTGTTTGTTTGTTTGGGTTTTTTTTTGTGCCTGATCTTGTAAACCCCTCGTACACATGAATAGTCAGTGCCCCCAAAATGCACTGTTGCTTTGGCGTTGTGTAAGCACTGTAAGTCAAAATGCGTAGACTTTTTTTTTTTTTGGTGCCTGAGGTCCTGGGGAAGTGGAATCTTAAGAGATATGTTTTAATGTTTGAATGTTGAAATGGGAAAAAAAATAAACTTGTTGCAATGCTACACGTGTCGTCAACTTGATTCAAGATAGTCTCTGGTCTCATATCTAGAGTATTTTACTAATTACAGGTCACAAAAGGAGAATCTTTTAAGCTAGCAATGCTTAGTTGTAGAGTTTAACAATCCTAATATTAGTATATTTATCTTAAATTCAGTTTTTACTGCTAAGACTTTGTCATGAATTGAAGTGAAATACCCTTAAAATGAAATAAATAAAAATGACTTGAATGGCTAAATGTAAGAAGTACGATCTTGTTATAAGAACTATTTTGATTATTTTGAGTTAATCAGATCTCGCATAATAAGTTCCCCAATCTTATTTTGGAATTATTTCATCTAAAAGCAGGTTAGATTTTTCATCTTACTTTAAGAAATCTTACCAAGTCAAATTTGACTAGTTCCGTTGGCAGATTTTTTTTCACCTGATTCAAGCAAATATGCTTTGTTTTAATCTTTTATTTCTTATTTTTGAAAGGCCATTTTTTGCAGTGCAGTGCTTCCTGTAATTAAGTTCATCTGAGTTAGTTGTTGTCGGAGCTGCCATTATAGAAAATTAATCAACACCTTCTTGTGACGAAGTATCTTGAATTCAACAGCGCTGTAGTATAAGTTTGTTTGTTTGTTTGATAGGACGTGACCCTGGATCTAGTGGAGCTCACCTTCAAGGACCAGTACATCGGCCGAGGAGACATGTGGAGACTCAAGAAGAGTTTGGTGAGTCATTCATCACTAATAATAATCAATAATGCATCCATATATAATCTTAGAACATGTGTTCTTTGTTTTGTTTTTTAATTTCTCACATCCACCGAAAACAAAATGCTGCAACCCAAAACACCTGGCGTTATTCATCCACTTCCTCTAGGTGAATCGATTCAGAGTCGATAGCAGTCAGAAACCTATAATAAAGATTTTTTAAAGCTGTTTAGCATGCGATTGAGATAAAAGTTGATAAACTATGAATGGACTCTTTCAGTTTTTATATCTCGCTGACGTTCTTCTGCAGGTGAGCACGTGTGCGTATGTGACCCAGAAAGTGGAGTTTGCAGGGATCAGGTCAGTCACAAACATGTTTTTGTTCACTATAGGTTTCTTCTTGTCTTTTTTTTTTCCCCCTGTGTGTATGCGTGTGTGTTTTCTGTACTCCAGGGCTCAGGCGAGTGAGCTGTGGGTCAAAGGCGAGAAGGTCACTTGTGGTTACATCAGTGAGGACACGCGGGTGAGGCGCCGTTTCACACACTTTAAAGCACAGCATGATAGCCTTATAAACTGGAAGGGCACACGGTAGAGTTCATACCTCCACCAAGCAACATGTTATCAATACTAAAATCACATCACTTGAACCTTGGATAATACTAAAGCTGTCCACCAAATTTCATCCAAATCCGTTCACTACTTTTTGAAATTTTGGTTAAAATCCAGTCACGTGTTCCTTGGCCAATGGTCTACCTTTCCACCAAATTTCATCCAAATCTGTTCACTACTTTTTGAGATTTTGATCAAAATTCAATTAGTTGTTCCTTGGCCATTGGTCCACCTTTCCTCCAAATCCGTTCAGTACTTTTTTGAGTTTTTGATCAAAATCTAATCACGTGTTCCTTGGTCTACCTTTCCACCAAATGTCATCCAAATCTGTTCACTGCTTTCTCAGATGTTGATCAAAATCTAATAACTTGTTCCTTGACCTATGGCCCACATTTCCTCCAAATTTCATCCAAATCCATTCACTCATGCCCCTTTTCCACCAAAGCAGTTCCAGGGCTGGTTTGGGGCCAGTGCTTAGTTTAGAACCAGGTTTTCTGTTTCCACTGACAAAGAACTGGCTCTGGGGCCAGAAAAACCGGTTCCAGGCTAGCACCAACTCTCTGCTGGGCTAGAGGAAAGAACCGCTCATGTCAGCGGGGGGGTGGAGTTGTTAAGACCAACAACAATAACAAGACCGTGAAAGATCGCCATTTTTAAGCGACGAGAAGCAGCAGCTGTACAAACGCAAAGTCATCCATTATTATTGTTGTTGCTGCTGCTTCTTCCGTTGTTTTTGCTTTGATATTCGCACCAAGGTTTATGCAAACGTAGCGACGTAACTGACGTATACAGCGACATAATGACGTGGCTCCCCTTAGTACCGCGAGCTATGGAAAAGCAAACTGGTTCTCAGCTGGCTCGCAAGTTGAACGAGTTGTGAACCAGCACCAGCCCCGAACCAGCCCTGGAACTGATTTGGTGGAAAAGGGGTATACTTTTTGAGTTACGTCAAGAAACAAATGGAGGCGAAAACATGGCCTCCAACAGAGACGGCAGAGGTAATCAGCTGCTGTCTTACAGTTGTGCCTACAATATAGAGTGCATGATAATAAAAAATACAACGTAGTGTTTTACAAATAGGAAAAATATTTGCAAAGAAATGAAGCATGCTTTAAGTACATTTACTTCAGCATTACATTACGCATACAAATACGATACACTACCGTTCAAAAGTTTGGGGTCACCCAGACAATTTTGTGTTTTCCATGAAAAGTCACACTTTTATTTACCACCATAAGTTGTAAAATGAATAGAAAATATAGTCAAGACATTTTTCTGGCCATTTTGAGCATTTAATCGACCCCACAAATGTGATGCTCCAGAAACTCAATCTGCTCAAAGGAAGGTCAGTTTTATAGCTTCTCTAAAGAGCTCAACTGTTTTCAGCTGTGCTAACATGATTGTACAAGGGTTTTCTAATCCTCCATTAGCCTTCTGAGGCAATGAGCAAACACATTGTACCATTAGAACACTGGAGTGAGAGTTGCTGGAAATGGGCCTCTATACACCTATGGAGATATTGCACCAAAAACCACACATTTGCAGCTAGAATAGTCATTTACCACATTAGCAATGTATAGAGTGGATTTCTGATTAGTTTAAAGTGATCTTCATTGAAAAGAACAGTGCTTTTCTTTCAAAAATAAGGACATTTCAAAGTGACCCCAAACTTTTGAATGGTAGTGTACATAATCCAAAGATTCTTTAAATGGAAAAGATTTTTCCACTACTACTATTTTTTTTTCTTCCAAACGGTCAACTTTTTCCTTCACCAGATGACATCATGGGTTGACTAAAAGGCCCTGTTCAGTGTATTTGTAACCGTGAGCTGGCCTAGTGGTTAACATGTCCGCCTCTTGATTGGGCGATCGCGAGGTCTACTCACGGTCGGGTCATACCAAAGACCATCATAAAAATGGTACCTACTGCCGTCTGGCAAGGCACGCTGCAATACAGATGCGAGTGGGGAGTCAAACTCTTGCGGTTACCAGAGGACCCGCCCCCCTCACTGTAACCCTAGCTATGTAATAAGCGAGAGGCCAAGGGCTATAGAAATGGAGATTGGCACCGCCCTGTGCACCCAAGGGCACGGGAAGGACTTTAGATTTTTTTTAAAATCCCCTGTTGGCTGAAAGGCCCAAAGGGGGATTATGTCGTGGCGATGTCTGTCTGTCCTGGGGAGGGTACTCACCTTCTGAAATCAGCTCCTCTCACAATTTTTGGAGGAATTTCACAAAACTTGACAGGATTCTTTGTTATATGTCGGTAATACGCATATTGCAATTTCGTTCAATTCAGTCGCATTTTACCAGAGTTACAGCGGAGTCGCCAGCGGGGGATATTGTGCTCTCGGAGCACTCTTGTTTTTTTAGTGTATTTGTCATGTCTTACACCATGAGCAAATCTTCTACTTTGCATAAATATAGTAAAATGTTTCCAGAAATAATGAAATATTTCTGTTGTGCAGCTTCACACACACACCCTTGAACATTTGCCCCAGTTATTCTTCTTCTGACTTTAGTGTAACAGTGTTGATGTTTCGTCTATGAGTTGAGCTTTAACCAATCAGAAGTTGTGGCTTGGATCACAAAACCTCTTGCAAATCCAATGTGATCAGACAAACGCAAGAAAGTCTGAGTGATGAATGATGTTCCGATGATGTCCAGGTGGTGTTTCGCTCCAGCTCGGCCATGGTGTACATCTTCATCCAGATGAGCTGTGAGATGTGGGACTTCGACATCTACGGTAACTTGGTCTCGTCTCTGTCTTCGTCCAGTAGCGTGTCTCTGTTCGCCGTGTGATTAGTGACGGAAGGGAGTCTGGATTAGAACAGCAGAAAACCTCACTGATTAAGAGTTCATGGGAGCAGCTGAACGTAGCCAGGCTTTAAAGAGACCGCAGATGAGAATGTAGGCGTGTCTTTAAGCCCTTATATGTAGGAAGAAGAGCGGTACTGTCATGACATGTGATTTTGAAAGATATGAGGTTTGGAGTTTAAGGTCAAAGCAAATACTGCTTTCAAGCCAAACAAAACCCAAAAAATAAACTCCGTTATGCTGAGAGATAATATCCATACAGGACATGTTCGAGTATTCATTTGTTCGTATTTGTCCCTGTATACTAGGGCTACATACCTAAACGTAACATCAGGTACAGGTACCGGTACAGAGGTTTAGGTACAGGTCCGGACCTGTACCTGAACAATTTGACAAATTCTTCTGAACTTCTTTAAAGGCGTCGTGTGGTAATTTCAGCAATCAGGCTATATCATGTGTCAAAATGTCGGGTTTGGTGGGTTATTCAAGCCCCTCGGTTTCCCGCGATCTCAGTGTCACGATGCGCCCGCTACAAGCATTTAAAGTTGACGCGCACAGCCAAATTTAGGCAGCCAGCCGTTAACTAGGTCAACTTATGTGTGACGTCATACCAGTAACCTCCCTTGGATGATGCTGGCCTGTCGCCATGTTTTCTCTATAGCATGCGTTTACCAGAGTTGTTTACATTGCGGATTTTGTGGATTTATTCAGTTTGTGGATAGTTTTGAACACTCAAAACACTATGAAATGATGTATTAATATTCTGTGATACAAAATGCCTAATCGGTGTATTTTCACAAAACTCCAATTAAACCTCCATGATCTTGCAATATTATGTACAACACCCCATGTCGCTTTTAATAGGTCTAAGATCATCATAGGAGAGCAAAATAGATCTATAGGATAGAAACCAAAAGGCCAAATTTGGACTTGTGTCCAAATTTTACAGTGATTTATGCCACAGAGCTGCCTTTAACTAATAATTATCACTTATTACTGACGATTGTACGTTTACTAAACAATACAGTACAAAGCTCAATACTCCCAGCCTATAACATACTGAATATCAAGTTAAAATCAACTGCAATAAAAGGAAAATGATGAAAACTGGAATATCAAGGGGTCTACTGTATCAGAAGGCCCACTACATTTCGCGAGATCGCAAGCTGTCAGGTTGCTAGAATTCAGTCTTTCTAGCTATACTTTCACCCCTACAGCTATCAGTATGACACATAATCATAGATTAATCACACAGCATTCTAATTCAAGTGAAAATGGTCTTTAAAAATACACACAAGTAGTGATTTAGTCAGAGAAACCAACCAAAACAATTCTTCAAGTCACCGGTCTTCATTCTCGTCTTCGTTTCTGTCGTCGTCAGAACTGTCCTCATTTTCTTCTGAAGATGAGCGCTCGGGTTCAAATCTGTAAGGCTGGATACCACCAGGACATTCAGCTGTCAAAATCTCTACTTGTGGGCCATTTTCTTCTTCTGTATCGGTAAAATCAAAGCTAATTTCCTCAGCATCGCTCCTATTTTCTGGTGTGTCCGTCATTGCAACTGCACCGAGTGGTTACTGGTATGACGTCACACAGCTGTTCCACTGACCGAGAGGGGGCGCTGCGAACGCGGGAAATTTCAAGTGATGGGCATGACCAAATAAGGACCGATTACAACCGCGGGAAGCTTTTGAAAAATCGACGGTCAATTTATTTCGAATCTCAAAAGCATTCTGGTGCAGAATAATGCGACTTTTATCGCCACTGCGTGACGCCTTTAATAATGACGGAAACGTTAATAAACTGTTGACAACTTGTCAGTATCTTTATTCAAAGAAAACCGAACATAACTAGGTTTCCTACCTCACTTCTCAGTCTCACACTATAGTTAACTTGGGACAAAAAGTCATAAGTTGTCTCACAGCAAGAAGTGACTACACTAGAGTACCAGACATGCCAACCCTGTATGATAGCAAACTGTAATGGTTGTTTTGAGATATTTGTCCATGTCTGGCGTTGGCAGACATAATGCACGCAGAGCGTGCATGGGGGGGTTCCAAAGGGGGGTGCGCCCCCCTTTGGGCTCGGAAAATTTTATAAAATGCATTCAGAAATGGTGACCTCTGGTGGCTTTTTACAGTGAAAATAAAGGGCAATCAGTACCATTTGAATACTTATAATATTAAATCATACAACTTCAGTTATTCTGTCAAACTTCAAAAATATTTGCAAATGAACAGAAAAAATACTGGGTTTTTTTTAGAATATATATTCTGAAAAGAAATCAAATGATTATCAAAAAATAACTGAGAAAACTTTATTCTATAACTTCAAGCAACAAGAAGTGTTTTCTCTCAAAAATGACAAATTACAATATAAAAATATCAGCAATTAACAAAACATTGGTTCAAACACAGTACATCTATTCCAGTTCTACGTGAATTTGATAGACAGGATCCCCATCATAACATTCTTCAGACCTCGATTAGCTAAAAAGCATGCAAACCTACTGTAAAACTTTCCACATTCATATATATATATATGAGTAAATTGAAAATGGAAAAATGCTTGAATCTCTGAGTACATATATAAATGAATCATAAATGAAAATCTAAAGATATACATATTGTAAGTATGAATGGTCATGACTAGAGCATCTTGTATTGCAGTCATTCAACCAAACTAAAATATAAAAACAAGTATTTGAAAAACAAGTATTTGGTATAAACTAGTGCTGTCAAAAATGTCGCGTTATTAACGCGTTAACTTGACTCAATTTTAACGGCGATAATTTTTTTTTATCGCGAGATTAACGCTCTGTGACATGATGCCACGCCCCGCACAGCCAGAGTCCTCTGCCCTCCCCCGAAGAGCCACGGTGCTCGGCTTAGGTTTCGTTTTCCCATCGGCGGCTCCAGCCCCACTTTGCAGTGGCTGTGACAAGACGTGTTATGCTCTGCAATAAAAAAAAAACACTGGTACAACCAGTGTTCGAACTATGCCGATATTTTCGGGGGGTCCCTTTTTTTTTCCCTTGGGGGGGTGCTTGCGCTTGTCTCAGAGCGCGGATCTCCATCGTGCGCTCACTTCGGATATGCAAATGCTTCCTGTTACACACGATTGCTATGTCAATAAACATCATTTTGCCAATATTTTAGAGACCCCCCAACATTTCCCAAATCATGTTTTCAAGGGATCTCATGTCTGTTTCAGGGGATCTCGGATCCCCCGAGTACCCCCGTAGTTCGAACGGTGAGCAAGCCCATTCACTTTTTTATGCTGATAAGAGAATTACAATGGTTTTTCATGTGACAAAAATGTGCGATTAAATTGCAATTAATCGCGAGTTAACTATGATCGCGATTAAATATTTTAATCGCTTGACAGCACTAGTATAAACACATACAACTAATCTGACTAGAGACAGCAGATATTGAAAAAGTTTACCTGTACATATACCTTGATTTTGGAAAGCACCAAAAACTGTATACAAGGTACTGTATTCCTCTTTAAATTTTTGGTACACGGTCTTAGTTTTGCCGATCATTTTTCTTGCTTTTTTCGGCGGCGGGTCAGACGGATCGGCTGAACTGTCAGCCATTTTTTGCTTCTTCTAAAGTACAAAATGTGCGCGGGGCTCTTATTGGTCGAAATTTGATAAAATTGCTGAGGTTAACCAATCAGAGACCTTGTTTCTAAAGCATTGGCTGACATTCTAGTAATAGCGCCCTCTGCCGGGAGACTGGGAAATCGCAAGTGTGGGAATTCTGGCGGCAAATTTGAAAACATCAATTATGAGCAAAAACCGTAATAATCGACTTCAAAGTCGTAATAGCGTAATTGGACCACCGAAACCGTAATGATTACGGGCAAACTGTAATGGTTGGCATGTCTGGAGTACTATAGACTACGCGCAGTCCGCGGTCTTTAACTTACGCGGCAAAATTACACAAAGCAGCAAAGACTGCCAATGCCAGCAAAGGAAAAATGGCTGACCTGATTTTGAGTCTTTTTGACCAATCAGAACGCTGGATCAGCCAAGCTCTCGCAATGTCTCGTGAGACTGTGGCGAGAGGATCTCAAATCAAAGATGGCTCTGATTTCAAGTTTCAGCGTGGCATTTTACGTCTTTTCCAGTGCTAAATTTTCATCTTTGTGGTAGGATTTACGCATCTTCAGTCACAAAATAAGCAGATACTTGGTGTAAATTTATATCAGTACAGTACCGGTACTTCATGATCCGGTATTTTGGACCTGTACCGAATTGATTTTCACGGTACAGTACCGGTATGCAGCCCTACTGTATACTGTGCTCAGATTGTTTTGTTTGTTTTTCTTTTAAAATCAAACGTCTTGCTGTCTCCGAGGTTCAGATATCACTAGTGCAAATTACACAAGCGAATCCAAGATTGTGACGTCTTATTACCGAGGCTGAGATCTCATGGATACATCGCGTCTATATTGTTGTAAACAACCCCGAAGATGCTGAGTGTCAGTGTAAAATATGCCCAAACATCGCAAAGGGAAAGTTTTTTTTTTTTTTTGCCATCCCTAATCCTATAAAGGATATTACTGTGAAGGAGCAAGCAGTAAAATGACTGCATTTCATCAGCACTGGTCACACTGTGGACAAATTTCATTTCAGCAGGCACAAGGTGGTTTATGAAGACCGCTTCATGGGAATTATCAGCATATCAAAACCTGCTAATTTAGTTAATAAAACCCTACGATATACAAAGGTATTGGTTTCTGGGGCGGTCCCAAATATTTTTGTTCATAGGCTTGCAAAATCTGACCGTGGACACGTCAGGTGAGCGATAATTCAGACTCTTACGTAACCTGAAACTGAAAATACGTGACTTTTTTTTCCTTCTATGTATATGTAAGCCTAAATTGTATGCAACAATTAATTGGATATATTGGTCCTGGATTGAAAAAAGAAAATTACAGAACATTTGAGTCGATGGCTGTGTGTTACTAAGGGAAACAGTGTACTAGTGTGCAAGCTTCGTCACAAGCGGATATTCGGTTTTAGTCCACGCCCTGGGAAGCCTACTCTGAGCAATATCACAACTTTGATATAAAATGAATAAATTGTTATTATAATGTTTTATTTTTAATTAAAATGTGTAAGAGGTACATCAGGGCACTTGCCACAATCAGCAAAAGGAGTTAATTTTTTTTGGTTTTGTTTGGCTTTAAGCAATATTTGGGTGTAAAATGTTTGAGTGGCATTTAAATAACATTTGTAACATTTAACTCACTTGTCATTGTGTGTATATTCCCAGCTAGCTAACAAGAGCTAACCTGATAGGACTTTTATTATGTATACGTATTTATATAGAAATAAAAAGCTCTCCTTAGGCCCACAGGCTTAAACACCCACCCACCTGTCTTCTGCTGTTCTAATGGAGGGAGAAATTATCAAAACAGTTACAACCAAATCTGAATACAGTGGTGCTTGAAAGTTTGTGAACTCTTTAGAATTTTCTATATTTCTGCATAAATATGAGCTAAAACATCATCAGATTTTCACACAAGTCCTAAAAGTAGATAAAGAGAACCCAATTAAACAAATGAGACAAAAATATTATACTTGGTCATTTATTTATTGAGGAAAATGATCCAATATTACATATCTGTGAGTGGCAAAAGTATGTGAACCTTTGCTTTCAGTATCTGGTGTGACCCCCTTGTGCAGCAATAACTGCAACTAAACGTTTGCGGTAACTGTTGATCAGTCCTGCACACCGGCTTGGAGGAATTTTAGCCCGTTCCTCCGTACAGAACAGCTTCAACTCTGGGATGTTGGTGGGTTTCCTCACATGAACTGCTCGCTTCAGGTCCTTCCACAACATTTTGATTGGATTAAGGTCAGGACTTTGACTTGGCCATTCCAAAACATTAACTTTATTCTTCTTTAACCATTCTTTGGTAGAACGACTTGTGTGCTTAGGGTCGTTGTCTTGCTGCATGACCCACCTTCTCTTGAGATTCAGTTCATGGACAGATGTCCTGTCATTTTCCTTTAGAATTCGCTGGTATAATTCAGAATTTATTGTTCCATCGATGATGGCAAGCCGTCCTGGCCCAGATGCAGCAAAACAGGCCCAAACCATGATACTACCACCACCATGTTTCACAGATGGGATAAGGTTCTTATGCTGGAATGCAGTGTTTTCCTTTCTCCAAACATAACGCTTCTCATTTCAACCAAAAAGTTCTATTTTGGTCTCATCCGTCCACAAAACATTTTTCCAATAGCCTTCTGGCTTGTTCACGTGATCTTTAGCAAACTGCAGATGAGCAGCAATGTTCTTTTTGGAGAGCAGTGGCTTTCTCCTTGCAACCCTGCCATGCACACCATTGTTGTTCAGTGTTCTCCTGATGGTGGACTCATAAACATTAACATTAGCCAATGTGAGAGAGGCCTTCAGTTGCTTAGAAGTTACCCTGGGGTCCTTTGCGACCTCGCCGAATATTACATGCCTTGCTCTTGGAGTGATCTTTGTTGGTCGACCACTCCTGGGGAGGGTAACAATGGTCTTGAATTTCCTCCATTTGTACACAATCTGTTTGACTGTGGATTGGTGGAGTCTGAACTCTTTAGAGATGGTTTTGTAACCTTTTCCAGCCTGATGAGCATCAACAACGCTTTTTCTGAGGTCCTCAGAAATCTCCTTTGTTCGTGCCATGATCCACTTCCACAAACGTGTTGTGAAGATCAGACTTTGATAGATCCCTGTTCTTTAAATAAAACAGGGTGCCCACTCACACCTGATTGTCATCCCATTGATTGAAAACACCTGACTCTAATTTCACCTTCAAATTAACTGCTAATCCTAGAGGTTCACATACTTTTGCCACTCACAGATATGTAATATTGGATCATTTTCCTCAATAAATAAATGACCAAGTATAATATTTTTGTCTCATTTGTTTAACTGGGTTCTCTTTATCTACTTTTAGGACTTGTGTGAAAATCTGATGATGTTTTAGGTCATATTTATGCAGAAATATAGAAAATTTCTAAAGGGTTCACAAACTTTTTCAAGCACCACTGTACGTTTATTACTTCACTGCATCACATCTCTGCCTTTTTTTTTTTTTTTTTTTAGGTGACCTCTATTTTGAAAAGGCAGTCAATGGTTTCCTCTCGGACCTCTTTACCAAGTGGAAAGTGAGCATCTGCTTTTCATCCACACTGATTCTTCTTCTTTACATATTTATTTGCAGCAGTAACAGAAATAGAAGTTTGTTGTTAATGTTTTTCACTCGTGTTAGGAAAAAAACTGCAGCCATGAGGTCACGGTGGTGTTGTTCTCCCGTACCTTCTACGCTGCCAAGACTCTAGGTGAGCTTCCTACACGTACACGCTCAGAATGCCGGCAGCTTCACTGTAGAACAGTGAAAAAAAAAAAAAAACTAACACGCCCGTAGTCAGCTGGGATAGGCTCCAGCTTGCCTGCGACCGTGTTAGTTTTTTTTTTTTTTTTTTTCCCATCTCTGGCTCTCACCATCTCGAGATCAGTCCCCTCGTGTCACCCAGACGTCTGGGGGTGAGTCGCAGAAAAAAGAAAGGAACCCCACAATCGGTTCGCAATCTTTATTCGCAAGTCCCACAATACAACGAGAGAATACAGGGATTTTATATGTGTCTTATCTGTGTGGATGAAATGACATCACTGTTTGATATCTGTCTATGTGTGTGTGTGTGTGGATATGCAGCTATGCTATGTGTGTGTGTATGTGAATGTGTGTGTGTGTTGTGTGTGCGTCGTAGGATGTCAGACTATGACAACAGTGACTAGGTCAGTAAACCTTGGACTGAGCAAAACACATCTTAATAAGCAATATATTTCATATCAACGGATGTTTTTTAACAACTCCGCAACTCAGCATTTACGCACGTCAAAGTGCGAGATGTTTTTTTTTTTTTTTAATGACAATTTTAAAGGTCCCATGGCATGAAATTTTCACTTTCTGAGTTTTTTTAACGTTAAAATGAGTTCCTCTGACCTTCTTAAGTCACCCCAGTGGCTAGAAATTTCATAATGTGTAAACCAAACTATGCCCAACATTTGAGAATGGCACGTCAAAACGGCGTGTTGATAAACTCTTCCCTTGCCTACGTCAGCAAGGGAGATGATCCCCACGCCCCCCCTCTGGATTCCCACCCACTGTATGGATTGCCCGCCCAGTTGTAGTGAGGAGACCATAGAGGACACAACATGGCATCACCTAAGCGAGCGAAACATGGAAATTGCGCTGTACATGGATGTGACAACACAGAAAAGAGTCTGTTTTTACTGCCGACGGGAGAGCCCCTGAAGACGCAGTGGCTTAATTTTATTTACTTCAATAATACGCCGTCGAGTCTACCTAAGACGGTGTATGTTTGTCGGAAGCATTTTCCTGAGGAATGTTTCCACAACTTGGGACAGTACAGGGCAGGTTTTGCACATCAACTGTCACTGAAGCCTGGGTCCGTACCAAGCATCCCTGCCGCATCAGCCACAAACACCAAACAAGTAAGTGTATAACTGTTAAGTCGTTTTGCCGTGTTTTAAAATCGGTGCCACGTTAGCCTTGCAATGGCTACATTAGCTGTGCAGCTAACCGCTTCCTGCAGTTAGCCAGGTACTCTGCGCTACAAAACCAAAAAGCATGCAGCATGCTCTGTTATAATAGCCAATCAAAACAGTTTTTACAAAGACACCCACATTCTTTTTTTAAGTCACTCGTTCATTTTATTTGTTTGTTTGTTCAGTAAAAACCCAAACATTTGTTGAATTTATTTTATTTCCTCGCGTCGCACCTTAATGACGTCAGCGCGCGGTATTTTTCCCTTCGCGGTTTGTTCCTTCTCTCTCGCCATAGTAAGACACCCACATCCGCTTGTTCTGACCCACTGGAGGTAGCGTCACAGTGCTGTTAACCAATCAGAGGTAACACGTTTACATGTCATGAGTATTAATGATGAGACCCGCCCCCACCCTCTACCCTTCCCCGCCGCCATGCTTCTCATTAGCAAAACGACGCACTGGGAAAAGCGCTGAAATGGGGCTTTCTCCCAGGAGGCTATATCTACGTGCCGAGGGTTCATTTCGAGAAAGGCTGCAGATATAACATCCGGAAACCTCCACGAGCCCGTTTAAAGCATCAACAAACCACCATGCCATGGGACCTTTAAACAAAGACATGTTTATGTCTAGTCTAGCAAAGAAGTGTGTGTCTTCTCCACCGGAGGAAGGTCACACAGTAACTTTACAGGAAATTATACAGGAATAGGATCTAAGAGGCTAAAATATTAAATTCATAAAGTCTTAACAATCCCAAATCGCATTCTGCATTCTAAAACTACAAAACTAACTTAAATCACTTAATGCAGCTTTAAATCTAACATTCAATCATTTCAATTTCAAATTCAACACTGGAGAGACTGGTTAAATCTAACAATCCTAAATCACGTTCTGCAGCTATAAAACTAACTTAAATCATGGCTTTAAATCCTAACAGGGCGAAAGGCGGGGTACACCCTGGACAAGTCGCCAGGTCATCACAGGGCTGACACATAGACACAGACAACCATTCACACTCACATTCACACCTACGCTCAATTTAGAGTCACCAGTTAACCTAACCTGCATGTCTTTGGACTGTGGGGGAAACCGGAGCACCCAGAGGAAACCCACGCAGACACGGGGAGAACATGCAAACTCCGCACAGAAAGGCCCTTGCCGGCCACGGGGCTCGAACCCGGACCTTCTTGCTGTGAGGCGACAGCGCTAACCACTACACCACCGTGCCGCCAAAAAGTGTCCTATGAATTGAAAATATTTTTAATATAACGGAATAAATATATGATTATAAGGCTAAATTCTAGACGTTTTTGTTACATACTCATTTAAAACGTTACATTTTGATCGACAGGCAGAATTTCACTCACAATTTGTATTTCTTCTTCTTCTGGCCGCTCCCGATTAGGGGTCGCCACAGCGGATCTTTCATCTCCATCGCTCCTTGTCTTCCACATCCTTCTCTACCACACCTGCCACTTTCATGTCCTCTCTCACCACATCCATGTATGGTATCTCCTCTTTGGCCTTCCTCGTTTTCGTTTGCCTGGCAGCTCCATCCTCAACATTCTCCTTCCAACACCTCTTCTCAGGATGTGCCCATACCATCTCAGTCTCATCTCTCTTAGCTTCATTCCCAAGCTCTCCACATGTGCCGTCCCTCTGATGTGCTCGTTCCTTATCCTGTCCAACCTCCCATCGCAAACACACAATTTGTGTTTTAAAAAAAAAATCTGACCTCATCATGTGCACCTACTCACTGGCCACTTTATTAGGAACACCATCCACCTGCACCTGTTTTAATGCAGGTCTCTAATCAGCCTTGACAGCATCACGACGTGTTAAAAAAAAAAATCATGCAGATACAAATCAAGAGCTTCAGTTAATGTTCACACATCAGAATGGGAAAAATTGTGATCTCAATTTTCGTGTGACTTTCTTTCACTGTGGTATGGGTGTTGAGTATTTCAGAAACTGATGATCTCCTGGGCTTTTCATACACAAACCACAGTCTGTAGAGTTTACACAGAATGGTGTGAAAAACAAAAAAACATCGAGTGAATGAGTGAGCGACAGTTCTGTGGGTGGAAACAAACGCCTTGTTGATAAGAGAGGTCGGAGGAAAATGGACAGGTTGGTTCGAGCTTTTTTTTTTTTCTTTTGCCAGGAAGGATATCGTAACTCATGGCAACTCCTTTACAACCGTGATGAGCAGAAAAGCATCTCAGCATGCAACAGCAGAAGGGTTCCAGTCCTGCGAAGAACAGGAAGCTTAGAATTAAGAATGAGTTCCTATAGAGATCTTGCAGTCACGTGACCGGAAAGTACACAACCGCCATCTTGTCGGTCAAAAACACCGCTGAATACTGCTGCACTCGTGTACAGAATGGATCAATTTCAACCGACGGACTACACGGCTCATTTTTCTAATGAACAGATAACTAGATATATGTCTAAAATAAACGATCTACAGATTTGTGACCCTTATGGCTTACCGGACGGAGTTTTCACGACCGGATTTTGAACTGCCAGCGGAATACCCGGACGTGTATAATTCCCTCATTAACTTTCCCTCGCTGTTCAGTGGTGAAGCACTGCGTGCTTATAAATCTCTGGACAGTTATCTTTACAGAAATTCAGGATTTGTCAGCGACTCAGATGTGGCATCTTGTAAACAAGAATCCTCATTGGATGGGTAAGTCACTTAAGTATTGAGTATAGCACTGACCAGCCGATTATAGAATAGAATAAGGTAATTCCAGCTCGTCCGTCTTGTTTACATGGATCTGGCGTTGGAGAGGTAGAGGCTTGGCAGTGGAGGTTTGAGTGGCTGTTTTCTGAGCTTAGTCAACAGGCCGGCTCTGCAGCCTCGCTTTTGCTTCCGCTCCCGGCGCCGCCTCCTTCGCTTTGCTTCCGATAACAATCCACGGAGACCCCGCTGGTCTCGCTATCTCGTCCGGAATGTTTTTTTTTTCCTCGTCCGGAATGTTGTGCATGCGATGGAAATCGCTACAAACCGTCATTTTCTGCTGGAAACCCATGTCCAGTAAGTCCATACGGTTGTAGTGGATATTGAAGTCCAGTACAGACGAACAACACGCAAAAATACACACAAAAACGTGCACAGGTAGGGAGAGCTTGTAGCCGCAGCCGTTGTAGTAGAATTGTATATACCGTATTTTTCGGACTATAAGTCGCACTTTTTTTCATGGTTCGGATAGCCATGCGACTTATACTCCGGTGCGACATATATATATATATTTTTTCACCGCGGAATAACTGGAGCTGATGCTGAGTCTGATGACAGCCACGCAGAAGAAGAGGAAACGGTGCTTCGTCTGCCACTGGAGTTGGCAGAGTTGTTCAGAAGCGACACCGAGGATGAGGAATTCAATGGATTTGCTGATTTGGAGTGAAATCGCCAGCTTGATAAACTTGATTGACCGGTGTTTTATTATTAATGATAGGCCTATAGTTATTTAAATAAGGTATGTAGTGATTTTAGGCAGTGCTTAATTTGTGAAGTGGGAGGTCCCGGAACGCAGGAGGTGGGTGGGTCCGGCGACTCAAAAAAAAAAGGTGGGGGATGGTTTACTATAACTTTACGCACACGCGCTTATTGTGTGTGTAAAAAAAAATAATAATATCAGACATTATGATCTTAGAAAATGCTTTAGTAATGAACAGTTACAGACAGTAATATGTCGTGATATGTTATAAAATATTATTTTTATTAGGCTATATATTAAATTATATATTAAATGTATAAATTTAATAGAGTAAATAAATATATAAATAAAGATTTATCTTCTAAAATAACAGACTACTCATATCACAACCGGTTTATTTCACCATTGGAGATCAGATCACACAAGACATGAGTTAAATTACTCTTTTTAAGGATTTAAGTAGGGGATTTAAAAGCGGTTGTTTTTTTTTTCACTAGACGGTTGTCTTTGGAGATGATATACCTATAGCCTACTTGACTTCTGATTTAATGAAATAAAATTCGACAAAAATGAAGAATGACACTCCTCGATGATGACTACAGCTTTAATAACACAGATGAAAGAGCCATGGGGCGATAATAAGCCCTACCGGTAAAAATATTCTAAAAGCAAACTGATTAATGCATCAGTAATAGGCTACTAATATTAGTTATAATAATAATATAGGCTATTAGTAATAATGATAGTATTAAAGATAGTAGTAGATATTTAAAATAATCAGACTAGGTTGCTTACAGGGCAAAGGGCGCGTTATCACTGCTCAGCTGTTCGTTTATTAAATAAACAATGCAGTCGCACAGTAACCACGCACCGCTTATCAGATAGAATCACAGATTCTATGGATAGAATAACCCTTCAAAAAAGTGCGACTTATAGTCCGGCGCGACGTATACATGTTTTTTTCGTCTTCATAATGCATTTTTTGGCTGATGCGACTTAAACTCCGGAGCGACGTATAGTCCGGAAAATACGGTAGTAGGTTTTTCCAGAAGAAAAGGTAGAAGTAAAAGTAGAAGTAGAAGGCGGAATATGGCGTTTGACCGACAAGATGGCGTCTGTCACAATCTGGATCGGCTGTGACGTCACATGCAAGTGCTCCATTAAAGTGGTTGGTGAGCGTATATATTTTTACTGTGTTATGTCTGAAGTAATGACGTCGCCTCGGAGTCCTGCACTCCAATTCCTCAAAGAGTCACCTCTGAATCTCCTTGGTGTTGGTTCCACACACTGATCCACTTCATGCATCACAGGGTTTCAGTTAGCAAGAACCCAGTAGATATCAGCTTTTATTTTGAATGTGATTGTTTCATACATGTCAACCTTTGGTCAATCAAACCTGTATAACCAACCTCCAAAATCCGTATTTCCCTTATAAAATCCGTATAAGATGCAAATTAAAATAATTTACCTAAAATTTGAATGATAATTAACAATGATATATCCCAGTTACTTTTTATTCAATATTAATAACAATAAACCTTCAGAATGAATACAAAGCTCCAATGTTTGACAAAAACACAAAGTGTTATCAGCGTAGTTACGAAGGAAATACTTCGTTGTTTGGAGACAGGTTTCACCGAGCGGCTATTATGCGCGAGACTTCATATTAGCCACAAAGTCAGGAAAACCTGTTCGTAAAATTACGTTATAATGACCAAATACAATGAAAAGTATTTTTCCAGTCTCACCTGTGAAAGGTAATCCCATGTGATCTCGTTTGGACGGTAAACCTGTTGGTACAGTTAAATGCAGCACATGAATGAGGCATCTTTATTCTCCGGCGAGGATGACGTATGATTCTACGCAGAAGCTGGCGTCTATGACTTCACGGTTGGCGGGATTCTCGCAATGCGGTGTGCGCATGATCAAAAGTGGAACGAAGTCTCGCTACCACAAGATAACGTGCGATTTCATAAGACTCTTTACTGGCTGTGTGTGGTGTACAGTACGTTTGTAAATGTTATGCGTTCTTTTATCATCGTGGGAATTGATTATAGCTCTAAATAAATATTGAAGTTTTTTTTAAAGAATCCGTATAACTTTATTTATACGCCCGTATACGACGTTTATTGAATCAAATCCGTATAAAATACGGACATTCCGTATAGGTTGACATTGTATGTTGTTTGGAGACCAAACCGGCTGACCAAAAGGTCGCCGGTTTGATTCCCTGGACCAGCAGGAATGGCTGAAGTGCCCTTGAGCAAGTCACCTAACCCCCAACTTGTGTATATTATGCGTCACTCTGAATAAGAGCATCTATTAAAGGGGAACTGAAGGCAAATTTTTTTAATCATCAAAATTCTATTCTCGTTTTCTTAAATATCGGAATGCATTTTTGATCGCTATTTTGTCGCTGCTATAGCAAGTTATGAGTGTTTGAAATATGCTCTGTAATATATCAGTCCATATGTCAAAGCAACGGCCATAAACGAGATTCGTTGAGACCTGTGCGAGACATCGTAGGACAGAAGTAAAACGTACAGCGGAAATCAAACCCTGTGTCCGAAATCGCTCACTACTCCCTATACAGGGAATTACTATATAGAGGACTATACAATGAGCTCATTGGTAAAATGAAAAAACCCTTTCGGACACGAGTCCATCGCGCCGGTATTTACGTCATTACTGTCGCACAATTAAAACGTGCCGGATCAGTCGGCTGGTGGGTTTTCAAAATAATAAATACATGCGTTTTTGTGATAAATCCATATTACACTGAGTGCATTTCCCACATTAATCAATACACAGCACCTGCAGCTTTCAGTTCTTTTAAATCAAGGCTGAATACTTTTTCTTCTTTGCCGCTGCCTTTTATTAAATCAAATTTGAGACTTTTTAATTTGATTTCTTTCAGCGCAACCACAATGCATGATGGGATATATTGCTTTCGTTAGTGACCATCGCTGTACAGTACTTTTCGTGATGTATTGTGGGATACTTTGAGCGCACTATATAGGGTGTAAATAATCCTCACTAAGGTTTCAGACAGCACTACAAAATGGCGTCCTCACTATACAGTGAGCAGGGAGCGATTTCAGACACGGCTGGCTAGCACTTCACATTTCGAAGTCCCGCACAAGTAGAATAGAATAGAATGCCTTTATTGTCACTGTACAAATGTACAACGAAATTTAGTTCATCACAGGAGAGCAAAGCTGCTGCATACGGACGCGCCGCCACTCTTGGGCACTTCAGCCTAAGGCCGTCCTATGTTAACCTAACTGCATGTCTTTGGAAACCGGAGCACCCGGAGGAAACCCACACAGACACGGAGAGAACATGCAAACTTCACACAGAAAGGCCCTCGCCGGCTGCTGGGCTCGAACCCAGGACCTTCTTGCTGTGAGGCGACAGCGCTAAACACTACACCATAGGGTGCATGGTGCCCCCTAAAAATGAAAAGTTCCTCCGATCACGATGCATTTTTGTTTTTATGTTCCTTTTCGTAAGAAAACACACTGGGTGAAATATTTTGACAAAATTCAAAAGTTGAATGGTGGCACCAGGAGGTCAAAGTTCTGGAAAAAGCTGCTATTTTATGACAAAATTTCAATCACTTTTCATGAAACATTATGACACCTTATAGCAGGGGTGGGCAATTATTTTTTCCATGGGGCCACATGAGAAACAGAAAATTTTGTGGAGGGCCGGACCAAAAGGCTGAACTAAATTCTGCATCATATTAATTGTATTTCTTTATATAAAGCAGTAAATAACATTGTTTTTACAAGCTGCTAAGACTGGTAAGAGTCTGGAAAAAACGAGGTTGCCTTACAAAAAATGTCTTTTATTCAATCAAATTTCCCAAAACAATGGTTAACAAAATGTGAACGTTTGTACTTTTTTTTTTTTTTAAGTCACATTCACCCCAAAACACAATAAAGACATCACAATATTGTCTTTCTACTCCAAATATCAAGCAAGATACATCATATTATAATAATGACGCCCACATTTGTAGTCTAATCACCTCATTTGGTGCTTTTCGCCGGAGATCGGCTCCGGCGCCTGCTAGTGACGTCACACGATGTGATTGGCTGGACCGTTTGAAGGATGACGTACAAGTTTGTGGTTGGTCTGGACAAATTACGGAAGTAGTTATCGCGGGATTAGGTTTCGTGGGATTTCATGTCGCGCGCATTGCGTTTTTGTTGAACACAACTTCAAAATAAAAGCAATGCACATTCAGTCCATGCATGAGGTAAAATTAGAAAATAAGTTTATTTTGTAATTTCTAATTGACCTTACACGGGCCGGTCAGAATGAACCAAAGGGCCGGATGCGGCCCGCGGGCCGTAAAATGCCCAGGTCTGCCTTATAGAGTATACCAAATATCTTGGATACACATTTTTAGTACATATTCTAAATATATTATCAAGCACAGTTTGAGTTTTAGCTGTTCATTGAATCATTGTTCAACTACTTTTAAACAATACAAATGTATTATGATGAATCACATTAATGCTTCTCAATCCCTTGCAAAGGTTCTTAACATGATCTCTGGGTCACAAGAAATCAATAAATGGAGTCCAACATTGTGATTCAAACCTTACGCGAAAACATAAAATAAGCGTTTTTTGGCAAAAAAAAATGAACCTCATGGTGCCGCCATTAGACTTTTGAATATGGTCAAAAAATTGTACAGGATGTCTTTATTGGTGAAAAGGAACACCCGAACAAAAACGCATCAGATTTTATGAAAGTGAGGGCAACTGATGCACCCTACTACACCACCGTGCCGCCACAAGTCTCGTGAAGATCGCGTGGATAAGCGACGCCTGCCGTGGACCAGACGAACTAAATTCAACACGGCTAAAAACCGAACAGGCCGATAAGTATAATATTTAATTTCAATTAGTTGCCAATACGAGTCACGATATAAGGTTACTAAAACCGAAAACGTAATTGAATAACACGTTAAGAAATAAAGCAAGTTTAAAAATGACTTCAGTTCCGCATTAAATGCCTGTAATGTAATGAAGACAGACTGTGTTGATTATGTGGATCAAGCTGACATCGAGCTGCAAAATAATGTTCAGGGCTCCCGAGTGTCTCAACGGTAAGGCATCCGTTGCTGGGACTCGAGAGTGAGACTGGGTATAAGGGATGGCTGTACTCACAGTCACACGAGCCAGTCATTGGCATCTCTGAGCTCATGTATGCAAAAGAGGGTAGATGGCGCTTTCCTTCGAGCGTGTTCTACTCCACCCTGTGATGTAGCATGTTCAAAAAGATGTGATTGGATACCTTCATGTGTCATGTGTTGGCCTTTTTCATAAGGAGAGCTGGCTAGTTTCCGAACTAGAATCTGGGGGAAAATAAATTGATCGTGATCGCTTGGTAATATTCTCATACTGCGACAGACTTTCTGATAAATATAGTCCTGTAATTAGTGACCCCTGATTTAATTAATCCGAGTTACGTGTTCTGTCCTGATACTCGTTTTATTGGAATGCTGAAAAGAAATGTTTTAAAATACAACCCTGATTCCAAAAAAGTTGGGACAAAGTACAAATTGTAAATAAAAATGGAATGCAATGATGTGGAAGTTTCAAAATTCCATATTTTATTCAGAATAGAACATAGATGACGTATCAAATGTTTCCCACTGTGAAACATCCCCTTTTCTCTTTACAACAGTCTGTAAACGTCTGGGGACTGAGGAGACAAGTTGCTCAAGTTTAGGGATAGGAATGTTAACCCATTCTTGTCTAATGTAGGATTCTAGTTGCTCAACTGTCTTAGGTCTTTTTTGTCGTATCTTCCGTTTTATGATGCGCCAAATGTTTTCTATGGGTGAAAGATCTGGACTGCAGGCTGGCCAGTTCAGTACCCGGACCCTTCTTCTACGCAGCCATGATGCTGTAATTGATGCAGTATGTGGTTTGGCATTGTCATGTTGGAAAATGCAAGGTCTTCCCTGAAAGAGACGTCATCTGGATGGGAGCATATGTTGCTCTCGAACCTGGATATACCTTTCAGCATTGATGGTGTCTTTCCAGATGTGTAAGCTGCCCATGCCACACTCACTAATGCAACCCCGTACCATCAGAGATGCAGGCTTCTGAACTGAGTGCTGATAACAACTTGGGTCGTCCTTCTCCTCTTTAGTCCGAATGACACGGCGTCCCTGATTTCCATAAAGAACTTCAAATTTTGATTCGTCTGACCACAGAACAGTTTTCCACTTTGCCACAGTCCATTTTAAATGAGCCTTGGCCCAGAGAAGACGTCTGCGCTTCTGGATCATGTTTAGATACGGCTTCTTCTTTGAACTATAGAGTTTTAGCTGGCAACGGCGGATGGCACGGTGAATTGTGTTCACAGATAATGTTCTCTGGAAATATTCCTGAGCCCATTTTGTGATTTCCAATACAGAAGCATGCCTGTATGTGATGCAGTGCCATCTAAGGGCCCGAAGATCACGGGCACCCAGTATGGTTTTCCGGCCTTGACCTTTACGCACAGAGATTCTTCCAGATTCTCTGAATCTTTTGATGATATTATGCACTGTAGATGATGATATGTTCAAACTCTTTGCAATTTTACACTGTCGAACTCCTTTCTGATATTGCTCCACTATTTGTCGGCGCAGAATTAGGGGGATTGGTGATCCTCTTCCCATCTTTACTTCTGAGAGCCGCTGCCACTCCAAGATGCTCTTTTTATACCCAGTCATGTTAATGACCTATTGCCAATTGACCTAATGAGTTGCAATTTGGTCCTCCAGCTGTTCCTTTTTTGTACCTTTAACTTTTCCAGCCTCTTATTGCCCCTGTCCCAACTTTTTTGAGACGTGTTGCTGTCATGAAATTTCAAATGAGCCAATATTTGACATGAAATTTCAAAATGTCTCACTTTCGACATTTGATATGTTGTCTATGTTCTATTATGAATACAATATCAGTTTTTGAGGTTTGTAAATTATTGCATTCCGTTTTTATTTACAATTTGTACTTTGTCCCAACTTTTTTGGAATCGGGGTTGTAAATACAAAGTTTGACGTTTTATTGCACACTCAGTGACAGCTGGGCTCAGCATACAGGACTTGCGGTCTTAATGATTTCTCCCCCCCAAACATCAGATGAGTTTCCAGAGAGTCAGAGAGGAGCCATAAGGCAGGACCACGAGGGACGCTACTACGAGGATTTCTACAGGTTTCAGCACATACTCATGAACACTTGTATACAAGTTTAAAATGATCCGGTTGGCTTGAAGATAAGTTAGATGAACAGATCAAGTATATTTGGGTTCAAGGGAGGGGGAATCATGTCAATTTTATTTAAAATTTATCGTCAAGTCTGTAATTTTCTGCGCCGTGGTGCAGAGTGGTGGCTCAGAACGAGAGGAGAGACGAGTGGACGTCTTTGCTGGTCACCATTAAGAAGCTGTTCATCCAGTATCCAGTGCTGGTGCGCCTCAAAGGAGCAGGTACAAACACACACATGGTTTTTTTTATTTATTTATTTAAAATCTCAATCCTGGTCCTTGTTTTCTTTATTTTAACTCGCATTTGTTTCATGATAAACGGCCGTATGTTTGCTGTGTGTGACAGACGGGTTTCCTTGTGGACAGAACTCCACTGCTGCTCAGGGGAATTACCTCGAAGCCAACAACTTGTCATTTAACGGTTTGTAAAATCTGACGCTCCGCAACACCGTAATAACGATGGCTGATACAGTGACCTCTCTGACACCTGTCTGAACTCGGCTCTGTCTGTGTTGCAGTTTTCGATAAACATTACATCAACCGTAACTTTGACCGAACCGGTCAGATGTCAGTGGTGATCACACCGGGAGTGGGCGTGTTCGAGGTGGACCGCCTCCTCATGATCCTCACCAAACAGCGCATGATCGACAACGGTGAGGCCATACATCCTCTGTCTCAGGCAGGAAGTGTGTTCACGAGTGTCTCGTTTGTTTCAGTGTAATATTATATTATACAACCTGAAAGAAAGGAACTGAATCTCATGCACCAGAGCTGTAACTGATTTTATTTTTTTCACGGTCCAAATCCTGCACTCTGATTGGCTGGCGAGCAGGTCCGTATCCTACGGTACGGACCCTGGTTACGGACCTCTGGCGACTCGCTCATTCACAACAACAACAAACATAGTAGCATTTTTGTCAACATTTATCTTTTATAAGATTTATTTATGAGATCATCAAAAATCTTATAAATTTTTGCCAGCATTTCTCAGGAGAATAGCATTAATTTTACAGCATGGATAGCGATAACGACAGTGTTCACAGTGAAAGCATGTTTTACTACCCTGAGGAAGAAGAAATAAAAGAAAACATTTCAGGAGAAAGCTAAAAACCTGTAATTTGCTAACGCCGAGCAAAAACATGGCTGAATCCTGAATGAATGACTCCTGTTTGTATAAATAGGGGACTACATAGGGGGCAAAATGTAGTTTTTTTTTTTTTTTTTTTTTTCCTGCCATGGAAGTGCACTTGTATACCGAGGAGGAAGCCATTTGCATTACAGCCGTGAATGAGGATTCAAAATGGCGGCTCGGCTCGGTTTGGTTTTCCCTTTCGGGCGCTCTCGTTTTCTGTTAGAATTTGGTAAAGAAAAAAATAAATATTTACCAGCTTAAAGTCGGTCCGTATGGTGAAATACTGTGACCTCGGCCTTGAATACTGACCTCGGCTCAGAGGGCCTCGCTCAGTACTTTCAAGACCTCAGTCACGGTATTTCACCATACGGACCGCCCAGCTGGTAAATAACACATATATATATATATATATATATATAGTGTATGTGTGTGTGTGTGTGTGTGTATATATATATATATATATATATATATATATATATATATATATATATATATATAAAAAGCTGTTTCCCCTTAAAGAAAACATAAACACACAAATACAATGCAGTTTTTTTTTTAAGTTGTAATGAGAATCACAGTGTTTTAGTTTATCGAGTTTATAAAATCATCTGTAAATGTTTTATACTCTGTCGATTTTGTATTAATGCAATTTTTTATGGTTTTGTTATGAAGAATTTAGTTTGTTCTTAGTTTCCGGATACAGTAGTGTTTTTGAATTCTTATTAAAAATAGTAAAACAAAACCCAAAACATGCATTCAAAAAATACTAATTTAAATAAGTAATGAACAGAATGAGCATACTTTCTGCAGCAGTTTGTTTAATTGATTGATTTCTTACACCCAAGGGATTGTTATTCAGAAGTATAAACACAATTTAAGTATCAATAAAAAAAAAAGAATATAATTTCTGCAGTGGTACAAAATTAAAACAGATGAAAACAAAATTGAAACAGTTTTGTTAAAATTACAGTATGGTTTTTTTTCGGTTTCCATCCATCCATCCATCCATCCATCCATCCATCCATCCATCCATCCATCCATCCATCCATCCATCCATCCATCCATCCATCCATCCATCCATCCATCCATCCATCCATCCATCCATCCATCCATCCATCCATCCATCCATCCATCCATCCATCCATCCATCCATCCATCCATCCATCCATCCATCCATCCATCCATCCATCCATCCATCCATCCATCCATCCATCCATCCATCCATCCATCCCACAGCCAGTCAATTATTATTCAGAAGCATTAGGATAAGACGGCCTTTTATTATCCCACAAGGGGAAATTTGCATTGGTATAGCAGCAAAATATATAAAGAGGAAAAGATAAGGCAGTGAAGGAGTAGTGCAAAAGTACTAAGTATACAAAAAAGGATATATAAAAGAAATAAACTACAAATTTAGAGATAAAAAAACAAATTTGCATAAATTAACAGGTTTGCAGATATATAGTTAGCATAAGTGTATTACAAAGGTGGTATTGTACGTGTAAGTACTGCACAGGTATTATCACCAGTATTATCCAGATAGTATTGCACAAGTAAGTAGGTATATCGCACGAGCCATTTTAACCGTGTGTAGCTCGCAGTTCACTGTAAAGTACTGATGCTGATAGTCAGTGCACACAGTAACATGAAAATTTTCAATTTTTTAATAAAAAACTAATTAATGTACTTTGTGCAGTGTTGTAAAATAAGAATAATTTTTAAAACGTTCATATTTTTGGTCTAAATTATATAGAAATTAAGCTATAGGCTTGATTTGATTGATTGATTGATTGATTGATTAGTTAATTACATTTCTCAGCTTTCCTAAACCCAATGAATTGTTATCCAGAAGCGTAAAAAACACATTTTAAATTATTAATATTTTAAAAAAGCAAATTAATATATTTTCTGCAATGGTACAAAATTAAAACAAATGAAAACAAACACAATTTAAACAATTTTTTTTAAATCACAGTTTGTTTGTTAATTTATTTATGTTTCAGCTTTCCCACAGCCAGTGAATTGTTATTCAGAAGCATAAAAACACACAAATTTTCAGTTATTAATTAAAAAGCTTATAATACATAGAGCCAAATTACTCAATTCTGATTGGTCAATCAAGGAGGGCTTTTTTCTTTAAAGTGCATATTCTGGACCAATTTCGTGGGTTTTTTTTGTTTTGTTTTTTTTATGTAAAGTATGTCCCTTTACACACTCATCCAGAAGGGTAATTTTGCACAAAGCCATCTGTCTACAGTAGAAAAAATAAAATAACAAAACGCGTCTGGAAAAATCCCAAGGGAGTCTGGAGCCAGATTCGTGACGTCACCTGCGGAAGCGCCAGCAGGCTGCGAGAGCTTTGCACGGTTTCAGTGCACAGCATGTGTAGACCAAGTGCTCCCATTTCTCTTTCATTGTCTGGTCTTTTGGGAAACGATGAGTACTAATCCCATCACGATTGGTGTTGCTACACCCTCCTACGATACATCTGTTAACCATTTTAATAATTACGCCATAACATTGAAGAAATTTGAGAAAACGACCTGGTGGTTTTCTGCATAAACAAACCAGCGCTGATGTAGGATTCAGAGGAAGGCGTCCCGCATGTGACGTCACAAAAACCAATGTTTGCCGGGAAATCCAAATGCCAAGTTTTTTCAGAGGCGGACCAATTCGCCTCAGATGGCTTGATTTCAACTGAATTTTTCTGGTATTGCGCAAGGTAAACAAATTGCACAAAATGCAAAATGTTACAGATATTTGACCAAAGTTTAATATAAAATAGGATAATTACATTGATCTTGCTCCTGAATTTACCCATGATATGCACTTTAACATATTTCTGAAATGCTATTGGCTAGTTCGTTGCTTGGTTACGGTTACAAAAATTAGCAAATTTTGTCAACAAAATGGCTGACTCTGCTGACTCAGCAATGCCGCGTTTCGCTATATTTGATGAAGAAATAATAAACCAATTGAAAGCTGTAAGCGGAAATGAAAATACCAAAAAAGTACGAATTTTTGGCTTACTGTGTTTTAGAAATGGGCTGCAGAAAGACAAATAAACGACTCTCTAGTGGCGTATGAATGCTGTGAGTTAGACAAGGTGCTGTCGCAGTTTTATGCAGAAGTGAGGAAGGAAAATGGAGAAAACCACGTTCAAAATCCTCGTGTCGTGTCGCCGTGTCATGATGAAAGACGCTTTAGAAACTTATTCAAACGTGCAAGATAGTCTCGCGCCCTGATTGGTTCAGAAAACGTGAATGACAAATGTTGTGAACTTGAATGGCTTCCAAAGTATGGCCTTATATATTATAAACAAGTAATCATATGGTTCCTCGTAAAATTAAGGATCAATTTCACTTGTGATTTCAAAGTTTTGAATTTCCAAAACTTCAAAATCACTCGTGAAATTAATCCTTAATTTTACTGGACCCCATACGATTACCTATACTAATTAATGTACTTTGTGCAGTGTTATAAAATAAAAACAAATTAAAAATAATTTTTAAAAAGCTCATAGTTTTTGTCATGGTATTATTTATTTATTTATTTATTTAGCGTCTTTCCCGCACATTTTCCTAAACCCAATGAATTATTATTCAGAAGTGTAAAAAAAAACATTTTAAATTATTAATATTTTTAAAAAGCAAATTAATATAATTTCTGCAATGGTACAAAATGAAAACAAATGAAAAACAAAAAACTTTTTTTTTTTGGGTCACAGATTTATTTATTTAATTAATTTTCACAGCTTTCCTGCACCCAATAAATTGTTATTCAGAAGTGTAAAAAAACACATTTTACGTTATTAATATTTTAAAAAAAGCACATTAATATAATTTCTGCAATGGTACAAAAAAATGATTAAAAATAAACATTAAACATCGGCACTTTTTTGTTGTTTGGGGGGTCATAGTGTGTTTCTTTCTTTCAATCTGACATGAAGTTGATTTTAAAAACACATATTTTGAAAAAAAAAATTTGAAAACCATACTTTATATAATCTGAAAACATTACCGTGCTTGTACAGTCTGTGTGTTCCGTATGGGAAATGTTTTTACAGAATATAATCTGTGACTCTAACTCAATTACAATAATTACAGTGTAATATAATCTAATATTCGGATGTTCAGTGGAAATAACTTGGCTTCCTGTTTACTTCAAACCCTGAGTGACTGGTGTTGTTGCGTGGGTTCTGATGGCGAGTGTGTCGTTGATTGGTTGACAGGGATCGGCGTGGACCTGGTGTGTATGGGAGAGCAGCCGCTTCATGCCGTCCCTCTCTTTAAGGTTCGTAGTTCATCAGCAGCTTCAACACATCCAGCGATCTACACAGCCTTGAGGGAGGCTTTGTGAATTTGAGAAAACTACCTTTTAAATCCACATGGCTTTGTGTTCTTAGTGTGTTTAAATCCAACACCACAGTGTGCCATAATGGTGTAATGACTTTCACAGTTGCACAACCGAACAGTCCCAGGTGACTCCAGACTGGATGACTACAATCTGCCTCACTGGATCAATCACAGGTGAGAGTGCAGACAGGAAGCTGACTCTACATACGACCAAGCACTTCCTCTCTCAGTGACAGAGGAAGATGAGAAGCTATTGGGGGAAAAATTAATTAGAGCTTGTTCCCAAGGAGATTGAATGAATAATTTTTTGGTAATATGTTGTGGGTTTTTTTTCTTTTAATTTATTTATTTTTTTAAAAAAACCATCATGTGCTGAAGCCAATGTGTAAAAATGCTCCTGAGAAACGTCCACATCCTGTTTAGTGACTTGGACAGTGGCTTGGTTCCTGCTGGTCTCCTGGTGCTCTGATCCAGGTTTTATGAGGACTATTGAAAATATGCAGGATAAAAAACAAAAATGATGAAAAATCCAATATGGCTGTGATGAACATCATGGGTTACATTGGCAAAAAGTTAGTGTCACATTATTAGAAACGTCCAGGACCAATCAAAGGTTTGGACATGCCTTCTAATTCTAATTCAGCGTGTTTTTCGTTGTTTTATTTTAGTAATGAAGTCACTTCATGTCTTAAAGTATGACACGATGGATGTTCTTGACTTAATATGGATTTCTACAGTTGTGGATGGAATAGAGCTATTTTATTATTTGTATTTTTTTTAATTTACTGTTTGATCTCAAACGCATTAAGAAGGCAAGAAACTTGTCCACTAATTAACTTTTGATGAGGCACGCCTGTTAATTGAAAAGTGTTCCAGGTGACTCCCTCATGAAGCTGGTTAAGATAATTCCAGTAGTGTACAAAAGCGTCATCAAGGTAAACGCTGGATGCACTGAAGAATCTAAAATATCAAACATATTTGTTAAAATTTATTACATAATTCCATTTATTTTTTTCGCGGTCCAAATCCTGCTCTCTGATTGGCTGGCGAGCGGGTCCGTATCCTACGGTACGGACCCCGGTTACTGACCCCGGTTATGGACCTCTGGCGACTCGCTCGTTCACAACAACAAACATAGTAGCATTTTTTTGTCAACATTTATCTTTTTTTTTTTTAATAAGATTTATTTATGAGATCATCAAAAATCTTATAAATTTTTGCCAGCATTTCTCAGGAGAATAGCATTAATTTTACAGCATGGATAGCGATAACGACAGTGTTCACAGAGAAAGCGAGTTTTACTACCCTGAGGAAGAAGAAATAAAAGAAGACATTTCAGGAGAAAGCTAAAAACCTGTAACTTGCTAACGCCGAGCAAAAACATGGCTGAATCCTGAATGACTCTTCTTTGTATAAATAGGGGACTACATAGGCGGCAAAATGTAGGTTTTTTTCTTGCCATGGAAGTGCACTTGTACACCGAGGAGGAAGCCATTTGCATTACAGCCGTGAATGAGGATTCAAAATAGCATTAATTTTACATCATGGATAGCGATAACGACAGTGTTCACAGCGAAAGCGAGTGTTACTACCCTGAGGAAGAAGAAATTAAAGAAAACATTTCAGGAGAAAGCTAAAAACCTCTAACTTGCTAATAGTTTGATCTCATTAGTTAATGAGGCCCATTTTGGACCATGTTATCCTAATACATAATATTACATTCGGTAAAAACTTTAAACCAGTACAATCTCTTCTTCAAAGTTTCACCAAATGGCTTTATTTATGCAATATAAAGGTCATAATATTGTATAACTTTGGTCGAGTAAAAACACAGAGCAAAAACATGGCTGAATCCTGAATGACTCAGTTTTGTATGAATAGGGGACTACGGAAGTGCACTTGTATACTGAGGAGGAAGCCATTTGCATTACAGCCGTGAATGAGGATTCAAAATGGCACCTTGGCTCAGTTTTCCCCTTTCGGGTGCTCTCGTTTTCTGTTAGAATTTGGTAAAGAAAAAAATAAATATATTATTTACCAGCTTAAAGGAACAGTCCACCGTACTTCCATAATGAAATATGCTCTTATCTGAATTGAGACGAGCTGCTCCGTACCTGTCCGAGCTTTGCGCGACCTCCCAGTCAGTCAGACGCAGTCAGACGTGCTGTCACTCCTGTTAGCAATGTAGCTAGGCTCAGCATGGCCAATGGTATTTTTTGGGGCTGTAGTTAGATGCGACCAAACTCTTCCGCGTTTTTCCTGTTTATATAGGTTTATATGACCAGTGATATGAAACAAGTTCAGTTATGGCCCTTTTCCACTACCCTTTTTCAGCTCGCTTCAGCTCACTTCAGCCCGACACAGCTCGCGTTTCGACTACCAAAAAACAGCACGACTCAGCTCGCTTCAGCCCTGCTTAGCCCCTAAAACTCGCACCGTTTTGGAGTGGGGCTGAAGCGAGCCAAAGCGAGCCGAGTGAGGCTGGGAGCGTGAGCAGACACTCCCCTGTGCACTGATTGGTGAGGAGGAGTGTCCTCACATGCCCACACACGCCCCGCGAGCACGCTGGGATCTGTAAACACCGTAAACCCGGAAGAAGAAGAATTACGAATTATGAGAATTTCTGAAGCCTTATGCGCCTCGCCTCATCTATACGCTCTTGCCAGTATCTGTTGGCGTTGTCGGTGACAACAAGCCACAGCACCAAGACCAGCAACACTAACGACTCCATGTCCATGTTTATTGTTTACTATTCGGGTCGTGAGACTACCGCTTAAAAGCTCACTGATGTCACTGTTTGCGCTGCTTAACGACATCACGTGACGTCCACCCACTTTCGCTAACTCCACCCAATGTGTCCACCCACTTCCAGCCAGCACGGTTCAGCGCGGTTGTAGTCGAAATGCAACTCCAATAGCCCCGCTCAGCACGGCACGGCTCAGCCCGACTCAGCCGCGTTTGTAGTGGAAAAGCGGCATTACACAAATTGAAACGTAGCGATTTTCTATGCTATGGAAAGTCCGCACTATAATGACAGGCGTACTAACACCTTCTGCGCGCTTCGGCAGCGCATTGATATCTGAGCTCCGTATCAATGCGCTGCCGAAGCGCGCAGAAGGTGTTAGTACGCCTGTCATTATAGTGCGGACTTTCCATAGCATAGAAAATCGCTACGTTTCAATTTGTGTAACTGAACTTGTTTCATGTCACTGGTCATATAAACCTATGTAAACAGGAAAAACGCGGAAGAGTTTGGTCGCATCTAACTACAGCCCCAAAAAATACCATTGGCCATGCTGAGCCTAGCTACGTTGCTAACAGGAGTGACAGCGCGTCTGACTGCGTCTGACTGACTGGGAGGTCGCGCAAAGCTCGGAGAGGTACGGAGCAGCTCGTCTCAATTCAGATAAGAGCATATTTCATTATGGAAGTATGGTGGACTGTTCCTTTAAGGTCGGTCTGTATGGTGAAATACCGTGACCTCGGCCTTGAATACTGACCTCGGCCCAGAGGGCCTCACTCAGTACTTTCAAGACCTCAGTCATGGTATTTCACCATACGGACCTCCCAGCTGGTAAATAACATGTATATCTGTTCCATGTTATTTCATAATTCTGATGTCTTGAGTATTGTTCTACGATGTTGAGAAGAGTCAAAATACAGAAAAACCTGTGAATGAGTAGGTGTGTACAAACTTTTTTGACTGGTACCGTTTGTCCAGACTTGGTGCTTGTATGACAAACACCAAAATTGTTGTCTGGGTCACTGAGACTCTCCTCCACGTGCTAGTCAAGCATATGAAGTGTTCTATGGACTGCCGTAGACGCCCATGTGGAATAAGAATAATGAATAATAATAAAAGGTAGATTCGATTTAAAAAAAAAAAAGCAGAAGGCACACCTACTTCCTGTCCTTCTCTGTGAATACATCCTACATATTAATGATTGATTTATATTAATTTTACAGCTTCTACACATCAGCGAGTCAAAGCTCATGTAGCTCGTTCACTCCCAGAATTAAACTCGCCAGTCAGAAGGTGAGTGATCACGTCTCATGATCTCATGAATTAAATATAAATTACATCAGTTTTGTTATTTCTGTCTTTCTGGTGTTAGATAAATGGGGTTAATACGATCTGAAGTGATGTCTCTTCACATTTTGGGGAAAACTGTTGTAAAGGGGAGGCTATATTTAACAACTAAGGACATTATAGGCCACTAGGTGGCGCTGTTTACTCACCAGGACATTTTGTACTGTTTGAACTTTCGTAAGACGGGGAAGTGTGATTACTAATGCTATGGCATTTCTTTAATTATAGGATAAGTTTATATATTTAATAATTTATTTATTTTGTTTGAGAAAATTGTATGCATAAACACTGCACTTGTTTAACCAAGCCTTACTATAATTGATGTGATCTGGACTTTTTAGCTGCTTAAATTAAAATCAAGAAGAAGATCATTACCGAGGTTAATATATTCATGAATTTTTGATTGAGGCACGTATTCAAATATTCCCACACTTTTATTTAAAAAAAAAATCTTATTGTGAATTAAATCCAAATATATGTCTAAATTTTGTTGCCTTATTTTTTATTTTCATCCTGCATTAATATCTATTCTTTATTTATTTTATTAAATTTTTCATCTTATTGAACTACATATTTTATCATACTGCACATTAACTTTATGATTTTATTGGGTTTTTTGTCCTCTTTTGATTTTATGATTTATCTTCTGATTTCATGATCGATTTTACAAACTTGATTTGATTTTATGATCTTACGTTTGATTTTTGATTCTATTTGGTTTCATGTCTTTAGTCTTACCTCATTGTTTCTCTCCTTTTCTTCTCTTCTTCTTATTCCTGCCCGTCCTGTATTGCAGTGATTCCCAACCACTGTGCCGCGGCACATTAGTGTGCCGTGAGAGATCATCAGGTGTACCGTGGGAAATTATCCAATTTCACTTAATTGTTCCGAAAATTTATTTACTGCAAACAATTTGTCTTCGTTCGTCTATGCCAGTGACCTATAGTAACAGGCAAAACAATTAAATACTCTTCCACTAGATGGCAACAGGTACCTAATTAACCTGTGTATCTACCTGTTGCCATTCAAACAATAGAATTAGTAATGCTTCGGGTGTGACAGCAGTGATGGCGATGGATAAATATTTGAAAAGAAAAAGTACACAATCCAAACTGGGTCCTGGAGAAAATTCTGACCCAGATGAAGGCCCTAGTATGAGTAGAGGTCAGAAGAAAGCAAAAGAGGTGATTTTCCACAACCTATCTATGCGAGCTGGGCTTTTCAAGCATGACTGCTATAAAAACTAAAAAAAGGAGAGAGACTCCGAGCTGTTGAGGAAGATCTTTGTGCGTGTCTTTCTTCAATTCCTGCAAGTATATCAGCTTTGTGTTCAACTAAACAGGCCCAGGTTTCACACGGAGTAAGTAAATTGTGAGTAAATTGAGATGAGATGGTCATTTTTTATATATATATATATATATATATATATATATATATATATATATATATATATATATATACACACACACACACACACACACACACGCGCGCATGCGTGCTTTTTTGTGACAATTTGCTTGGTGGTGTGCCGTGGGATTTTTCGAATGTAAAATATGTGCCGTGGCTCAATAAAGGTTGGGAAACACTGCTGTATTGTATTGCATTTGCCTCGACTGTAAAGTGCTTTGGGTCAGATCCTGTTTTTAAATGCGCTGTAGAAATAAAGTGACTTGACATAACTTGATTAATGCTGTTTAATCCCACTGTGGAGAATCAAAAAAACCATAAAACTCAATTTTTGATATTTGCAAACATTCTTTTGTTTTCTTTCTCCTGCTTCATTTCCAAGCTCCATTTTGAGAGGTTAAAGAGCAGCAAAGAGCACTGTAAGTTCAGAAATCTGTTTATTTGATTTATCCTCTATTTTCTTCATCACATGACTCGTTTTAATGTCCACTGATGGGATTTATTTATTTATTTATTTTATAAAGCTCTTGGGGCTCCTAAGGACTCTGAGAACAGTCTTCCTATCCAAGTGGACTACGATGCTCATGATGCTCAGGTTTTCAGACTTCCTGGACCTGCGAGAGCACAGAGAGGCAGCAACTTCCGGTAGGGTTCAGAAATTCAGGAAAGACTCCATACAGTCATTCTAAAACATTCAGTTATTGTGGATTATAACAATTTTGTTTTTCTCCCAGACGTGTTATTGTTGTTGTGCTGTTTCAGGTCGAGCAGAGAGAAGGAGGTGAGCATGAGGAAGAGCTGGTGCTCAGTGGAGGCGGGTGGAGGACACTACAGCGGCTGCTCTCCTCCTTCCCGTCCTGCAGGAGGCACAGACGAGCAGCGCAGCCTCGCGTCCGATGACAGTCTGGGCCACGTCTCGAACATGCTGATGATCCCTCGCCAGCTGCCTCAATACGAAGTCAGCAGCTCGCTCGGCTACACCAGCTGTGCCAAAGGTACGGGTGAGTAAACCACGCCCAAGCCACCCAACTCTATCATCATTTAGTGTTTATCATACAGTGTCAAAGGGGAGGAGAGTTCATATTTACTAAAGTGACCTCGTTAAATGCCGTACATCCTGGTTTTAAATATTAGGGCAAGGAAAGTGCTTTTTTTTTTATTTTTTTTCCCACAAACTTTTTAAACAGTGGGTGAGCCTGTCTTTATTTGTAACACATAGATGGATAGATAAATAGACTGATAAATAAATGGGTAGATGCATAGAAAGATAGATGGATGAGTGTAGTATAGACAGATTAGATAGGTAGAAAAATGGATAGATAAAATATGAACGGACTGATGGATGGTACGATGGAAAATTGGTCAATATAGAATAGATATGATGGAAGCATGGATAGATATACTGTGTAGATGGATGGAAGAATAAATGAAGAGGTAGAATGGATGGATAGATACATGTGATGGACAGGATCAATGGAGTGGTGCACTGACAGACCAGTGGATAGGATGGAGAGATGGAATGGATGGATAGACAGATATACGGGCTGACTGATGGATAGGATGGATCAACAGAGATAAATTGATGAAAGTATAGATGGATCAACAGATTAATGGAGGGATGGATGGATGGAGAAATAAGAGATGGATTGGCATTTGCTCAGATGGATGGATGGATGGATAGACACATATGGGCAGACTGATGGATAGGATGGATCGACAGAGACAGATTGATGAAGGGATGGATGGATGGATAGATAAGATGGCTGGATAGAGAGGTTAATGGAGGGATGGATGGATAGTGAGATGGATGGATGGATAGACACATGGACAGATTGGTAGAGTGGATAGATAAGATGGATGGACTGACTGATAGACTGATTTACAGGTGGACTGATAGGATGGGGAGATAAAATAGATGGATTGATGGATGGATGGACAGGTAGATGGATAGACACATGGACAAACTGATGGATAGGATGGATCAACAGATATACAGATTGATGAAGGGATGGATAGACATTGATGGAGGAATGGATAGACCAGAGAGATGGCTGGATAGATAGTTGATGGATGGATAGACCGACAGATAGGATGGATAGATACATGGACAGACTGATATATAGGTAGGGTGGATAGATAAAATGGATGTATGGATGGACAGACTAATAGACAGGATGGATAGATAAGATAGATGGATAAGCTGGATGGACAGACAAATCGATGTGTGGATGGATGGACGGATGGACAAATGGTCAGATCGCTTGGTGGACGTATGGACTAATCAATTGATGGATGGATGCTACATTGTTTGACAGTTGAAACTTCACTGCTGATTTTGGATCCTGCTGTATCAGTTTTTTCTTCACTTTCTGCTCTTAAAAATATTTCTGTACCTTCATGTTCTTGGTGTGTGTGTGTGTGTGTGTGTGTGTCAGAGCTGCTGGAGAAGCTTGTGGAGTCTCAGCGGGACTCGAGCGCGCCGGGCCGCTTCACCGTGGGCAGTGCCGAGTCAACGCTGCACATCCGCCCGGGTGGTTACACACCCCAGAGAGCTCTCATCAACCCCTTCGCCCCCTCACGCATGCCCATGAAACTCACCTCCAACCGGCGCCGCTGGATGCACACCTTCCCTGTGGGTGAGTGTAGCACGATCATACACACGCGCACGCACACACACACACACACACACACACACACACACACACACACACACACACACACACACACACCTTTATACTCGTACACACGCACAGATGTCACATCACCAGCAGCTCAACTAATAAGGAATAAATCTGTTAATGACATCGCTGGGAAAATTCAACATGATCACAAATATGGAAGCTGAATATGACCGCTAATGTGAATGTGCACAGCGGATCAAAGGTCCTGTCGTGTTTTTAGTGGCGTTTCGTGTGTTTCAGGTCCCTCTGGTGAAGCCATCCAGATCCACCATCAGACGAGGCAGAATATGGCCGAACTGCAGGGCAGTGAGCGCCGTGACCCCGCCCACACTTCCGCTGAGCTGCTGGAACTGGCCTATCATGAAGCAATGGGCAGGTTAGACACTCCCACTACATTACATCATTAAATTTGTGGTTTCTCCACCATAAGGCGAGAGTATACCTGGAGTTTTTTTTTGTGTGTGTGTGTGTGTGTGTGTGTGTGTGTACACGCACACAGGCGAACTGGACTCCATCAGTCTTCTGACAACGGACTGTACATCAGTGGGGGATCTGATGATTTTTCTGGTAGTCCAGCCAGCAGCAGTAGCACAGGTACGCTCCGCCTCCGTCACACGGGTAGAGGGTACGCCTCCATCACACGGGTACGCTCCGCCTCCGTCACACGGGTAGAGAGTACGCCTCTGTCACACGGGTAGAGAGTACGCCTCTGTCACACGGGTATGCTCCGCCTCTGTCACATGGGTAGAGAGTACGCCTCCATCGCACGGGTACGCTCCGCCTCCGTCACACAGGTAGAGAGTACGCCTCTGTCACACGGGTAGAGAGTACGCCTCTGTCACACGGGTACGCTCCGCCTCCGTCACACGGGTAGAGAGTACGCCTCCGTCACACGGGTACGCTCCGCCTCCGTCACACGGGTAGAGAGCACGCCTCCGTCACACGGGTACGCTCCTCCTCCGTCACACGGGTAGAGAGTACGCCTCTGTCACACGGGTACGCTCCGACTCTGTCACATGGGTACGCTCCGACTCTGTCACACGGGTAGAGAGTACGCCTCCGTCACACGGGTACGCTCCGCCTCCGTCACACGGGTATGCTACGCCTCCGTCACAGAGGTAGAGAGTACGCCTCCGTCACACGGGTACGCTCCGCCTCCGTCACATGGGTACGCTCCGCCTCCGTCACACGGGTAGAGAGTACGCCTCTGTCACACGGGTACGCTCCGACTCTGTCA